>NW_026020078.1:376907-427605 GCF_900185275.1 Solanum verrucosum | reverse complement strand
TCATTTCATCATGCATGTATGTAGTCATGTTCTTTATCATGTAGGTTTTTTATTTCCAATTATTCCTTCCTATCATATTCATAATTGATTAAATTCATATTAGATCATTATGAACTAGATTATCTGTTTATCATGTTCTCCTGTCACTACTAGCATCGTACTTTAGCGGATACTTCCTTCTTATCAGCGCCTCAACTTTGTTTACTCCCTAAACGGCTTTCCTCGCCTACGGTTTCAACATTAGGATGACATAGTATAGAAGTTTTCTCTTGTTTCAGTGTGCTAATAAACTAGAAATCATGATTCAAATAATTCTAATACATAATAACTAACATAAATTTATTCAATCATATATATGATATTCAGGAATATATGAAATTAGTTCTGCATATTTTGAACAATATACCTTTGCCTCTTGCTTATCCATGATATCTGAAGTTGTTCCATTATCTATTAAGTATTTAAATATTTGAGAGAGTTTTTTAAGAAAGCTTCGTTTATTAAAGACTTGCTTATTATGTTACATATACCTTCCTTTATATAGAAAGGAATTTCTATCCATATGTCTACAGTAGTGCACAATAATGCACGTACTATACTTACTGCACACTTACTTTACAATAATGTTACAATAATGCATACCTACCATTCTTACACTTGTCCTATTAATAATGCACACCACCTACCATTCATACACTTGTCATCATTATTAATATGCACACCACCTACTACTTTACACTTGTCCATACTACTTTAATATCTTCATACTTTAATAATGTATACTACCCTACACTTGTTGACTAATTTACATGATTTATTCTTCTTTATTTGTCTTTTTTGGCCAAATATTTTTCTTTGCTTTATCTCTTTAGTTGTCTCTATCTTCTTTATCTTCTTATCTCTTTAGACTTTATTCTAGCTGGACATCTGGAATCACGTTGTCTTCTCCATTACATTTTGAACATAGATGATCAGGGTATTTGTGTCCAATTAGCTTGCAATATCTGGTTAATAGTTCTGGCGAAATAAATCCTGCTTTGAGTGCTCTTGTCGTAGGTCTTTCTTCTGGTTTTAATAATGATAAAATCCATCGCTGGACTTCATCCATATTGTTTTCTTAGTTCTTCGAATTTGAATATATCATTAACTGATCTCTAGAGTAGTAACTCCATATCATTTCCGTTCAAATAATTGTTTGCTAACTCTTGTATAATAGTTGATATACCAATTATTCTTTTATTGGCATAAAAACTTGGTATCTCTATTTTTTGTATTTCTTCCTGTTGTCCAATATCTTCAGGTATAATCATATCTTTGGTTAGTCCTATTTTAATAACTTGAATTGGGGGTTTTATCTCTTCGTATAATATCTCCGCTGGTGCTGTATAAAACTTTACATAAAATAAATTTCCCTTGGTAACTCTTTTATATGTAATGAATGCCTTGTGTAGTTCTGGTATTCCACTTATTTCTTTCTGTCGTATGTGTATACGGTATTTAATAGTCCATAATTGTAACATGTTCTTACTAAATTGGCGTTAGTTTTTGGCTGCGATTAGCTTGTTATAACCTTGTAATTTTTGGGTTAGGTAGTCTTGACTTGGTTCTTTGGTTGTAGTGGATCTAGGATTACGGTTTAAATAGGTTTGGATTTTGTATATATTTTCAATATATGTTCTCGTGACATGGTTATATAATTTTTTCTCATTTTGTAGGCTATCTGCATAGGTAGAGGTTTGTGGTTCCATAGTCAATGTGTTTCTTGGCATTTTTGGAGTAAATGGTTTTTCAAATAGCTGGTTTAAGTTTGTATTCTTATTGTTTTTTCACTAACTTGTTTACTTGTACCTGCAGCTGTATTTAAACAAATATTATGGGTTTTAAGGTGTTTCCCAAACGTCCCGATTGACTTAGCTCCGCATTTTTACAGTCATGCTGCTGACCTGTATTAGCTTTAGACTTCAGATTATCTTCATTAGTCTTTAGCTTTTGTATCTCATTGTCCATACTGTCCACTTTTATACAAAGTGTAGTAATGGCTTTGAGTATATCTTCAATTGTATTTTCTTTCTCAGTCTGAGTAGCTTTGTCTTGATAAGTAATCTGCAATAACATTCTTATCAGTTTTTATTACTTCAATAGTAAATGTAAAATTTAATATATTTAATACCAATCTTCTCATTACTTTTGTAGTTACTGAATCCTGTATTTTTCTTGTTAGCCTCATTTTACTTGTGTGTTATCTGTCCTTATAATAAATTTGTTATATACAATATATGGTTCAAATGATAGTAGACATTTATACACTGAATATAATTCTTTCCTATTTATTTTCCATTTTATTTCGTATTAGTAAATTTTTCTGAATAATATCTGCAATGATGTTCTATTTTTTATTCATCATACCTGTATTTTAAGACTCCTCCATAAGTTTTTTCACTGGCGTCTGATTCTACTATAGAAGTAAATTTTTTGTTTTCATCCGGAAATTATAATTTAGGTGGTTCTTACATAATAGTTTTATTTTTTATATTTGTGTTTGGTCTTTTTTTATCAAACTGATATTCTACATCTTTCGTTAATTTTTGTTGTAATAGTTTTAAATTCCCTGCTAATTTTGGTATGTATTCTCTTACTTGATTTACTAGTCCTAGAAATGATTGTAATTTCTTTTTTGTATCTAGTTGTTCATTTGAGTTAATTATTTTTTGTACTATATGTGTTTGCATTTTTATCTCATTTTTATCTATTTGTATTCCTAAAAATTTATTTGTTTTTCATTATGTCTGCTCTCTTTTTGCTTAGACTTATGCCTGAATATTCTATAATATGTATAAATTTTCTAATAATCTTATATGTTCATCTTGTGTTTTTGGAATTTAGTAATATATCATCAATATATATACTACACAATTTTCTAGTTGTTTAAAATAGTTATCCATAAAGTGTTGATATCTACCTGGTGCATTTTTATATCCAAATGGTAATACATTCTATTCATAAAATACTTGTGGTACTGTAAATGTTGTAAGTTTTTTAGATTCCTTTTCTAACTTTAAGTGGTAAAATACTGTTTGCAGTCAAATTTACTAAAGTAATTATATCCTTGTATTTGTCTTATCTTTAATATTTTATTTGGTATTGGGTAATTATATGTTTTTGTTTTTGCATTTAAATTTCTATAATCAATAACCATTCTATTTTTCCTCTTTTTTGTTCACTATGTTTATTTACTATAAATGTTGGGCTTGTATGCTTGCTATTGCTTTCTTGTATATACCCTTTTTCTAGTAATTAGCTTATATGTATCTTAAATTCTGTTAAATCATTAAAATTATATTTTAATGGTTTTTGGGTTATTATGTTATTATTATTAATTAGCTCAATTTTTACTTTTGTTTTATGTTTTTTCCCATCCTTGTAAAGGATATCCACTATATAACAATTCTAACTTATCTTGGATTATTTTTACTTTATCTATAAGAATATAATTAATTCTATTTTAGGGTCTTCTTCTTTTATATTTTCTAATTTTTGTGTAATTTTTTCACTCCTTTTATCCATTCTGTTGTTTTCCGTTTTTTATTATTCACTCTTTTTGCTCCTATTTTTTGTTTACATGGTGTTGTGAACCACCAGTGTGTTTTTGTTATTATATGTGAGTATAATTTTTCTAAAAAATGGCATTCCTAATAGCATATCTTTTGTTGTAAGCTCGAAGTTATACATTTCTTCTATAGTTAATATCTTATCCCATATTTGTATTTTTATATTTTTTGTCTTATATGTGATCATGCTTCCTTCATTATTACAACAAAAAATAAGCAATAAATGACATGGGATAAGATATTAACTATAGAAGAAATGTATAACTTCGAGCTTACAACAAAAGATATGCTATTAGGAATGCCATTTTTAGAAAAATTATACCCACATATAATAACAAAAACACACTGGTGGTTCACAACACCATGTAAACAAAAAATAGGAGAAAAAAGAGTGAATAATAAAAAACGGAAAACAACAGAATGGATAAAAGGAAGTGAAAAAATTACACAAAAATTAGAAAATATAAAAGAAGAAGACTCTAAAATAGAATTAATTATATTCTCTATAGATAAAGTAAAAATAATCCAAGAACGAAACTTTTAGCAAACATAGATAATACAAATAATTTAGAAGTAAATACAGGAGACGTAGACATGGATAAAAAAACTAGTACATCAGAAATAAAAAAAACCCAAAAAAATTTAAAATATTATAATACAAACTATGGACAATATAATAAAGAAAAAAACTATATGGGATAAAAGATGAAATAAAAAAGACGATGGCTGAAAGAAGGGTGGAGTTGATTCTTTTCTTTATCAAAAAATCAAATTTTAAATAAAAAATTCTTTTAGTAATCTTAGTGCCAAGTGTTCGATAAAACATAAAAAAGTACAAATTTTTAAAAAATGAATTAAAACAAAAATACTATTTGAACCTATTCACGCGTCTAATAATAAGTCAGGTACACTTATATTGCCACATCAGCATTTTGTGTTTAATAGATACATGTTTTATACAATTTAGGTGTTCAATAGGTACAAGTCTTAGTTAAGGTGTTTAAGTGAATTATGTGGATAACTTTAAGGGACTGTAGATGACTTAAGCCTAAATTTAATTGACTCTCCAAATTCTATTTATGCCACATAAATTGGGATAAAGAAAGTAACATATATTATCTAAAAAATGACGTAAAAAGTTTAATAAGTCACAACAATTAATAACTTATTTTTTAAAACATATATAAACTACTAGTATACTTATCCGCGCTTCGCGCGGTATTGGATATATTTTTAAATAACTAATGTCCTTAATTGACTATTTTTCAATAAAAATTGTAGAAAAAACAATACAAATCAAGTCGTGATCTTGATGTTGTCTATTCAGAAAATTGCCTAGAAAGATATCTTCAAAACTTTAATTTCCGCTTAACATTGCCGATAAAAAGAAGAAAATCATAAAAAGTATCTGAAGAAAAAAAAAGTTGATTATATAATATTACATGGGAGATTATACTTTGTAATGGAAAATAAAGGAATTGAAAATAATAAAATATATATTTATAAAAAGTCATGATATCATTAGTAATTTGATGTGTACTTATCTACTCGATTATATAAAAATTATCATAGAGTGACAAAATATTAAAATTTTTAGAGTACATGAAGTGTCAAGTTGTAGAAAGGTATAACAAGAGTTGAATAAATGTTTGTCTCTAACATATATAGAGGAGTTGAAGAGTTTTATAACATTAATCTTATTCTTATTATAGTCATCACTAAAAAAATTTAATATATGATAATAACTATTCAAAAAACAACTCCTTTAATGTGAAAAATTAAGATAGATAATTTTTACTTTAAATAATTACAAGTTAAATACATATTAATCACAAATGCACATTTATTATAGCATAACTATAAAATAACTTCTTACTATATATGTACACATAAATGAGATTCTTTCTTCATTCTTTTCATTAAATAATTTATTTATTAATTAAAAGTTTTTAAAATACTAAAAATATGGTTTATTTATTTATTTTGTGATTGATTTCTAATATGATAGACCATATCATATATTTTTAGGGGCAATACGATCTAATTGCTATGAGAAATGTATCATAGGTAATATTATACCTTTCAACAATGACAAAAAAATAGAATATTAATTAGAAATTGTCAAACATATACACATATAAAGGAGTGGAAGAGTTTTATAACATGAATTTAATTATCATTGTAGTCATCACTAAAATAATGATATATGATAATAAATATTCAAAAGATACCTCCTTCTTTAATGTGAAAAATAAGATAGATAATTAATTAATTATAAGTTAAATATATATTAATCACAAATGCACATTTATTATAGCATAACTATAAAATAACTTTTTATTATATATGGACAAATAACTGAGAATTTTTTGTACATTCTTTTCATTAAATAATTTATTAATTAATTAAAAGCTTTAAAAATACTATAAAGATGGTTTACTTGTATATCTTTTGGGGAAATAATATCTAATATCTATGAGAGATGTACCATAGGTAATATTATACCTTTCAACAATGACAAAAAATTAGAATATTAATTAGAAATTGACAAACAAATACACACATATAAAGGAATGGAAGAGTTTTATAACATCAATTTAATTATCATTGTAGTCATCACTAAAAAAGATTAATATATGATAACAACTATTCAAAAGATAACTCCTTCTTTAATCTGCAAAATAACATAAATAATTTTTGCTTTAAATAATTATAAGTTAAATATATATTAATCACGAATGCACATTTATTATAGCATAACTATAAAATGACTTTGAGAATTTTTTCTTCATTCTTTTTATTAAATAATTTATTTATTAATTAAAAGTTTTTAAAATACTAAAAATATGGTTTATTTATTTATTTATTTTGTGATTGATTTCTAATATGATAGACCATATAATATATCTAATAGCTATTTAGGGGTAACAATATCTAATAGCTATGAGAAATGTACCATAGGTAATATTATACCTTTCAACAATGACAAAAAAATTAGAATATTAATTAGAAATTGACAAACAGATACACACAAAAACAAAAATAAAAACAAAAATGTGATACTTTTCATCTTCATTCATTCGCATAATAACAATGCTATTAGATATCTAATCAAAATAAAATAAAAAACAATAGAATAACATTAATTGAAATCATAACAATAGATTAATGAATCTTCAAAATATTTGGAAGCCATTCAAACTTTTATACTAATATGACCATCTCTTTTGATGAATCTTCCAAGATAATTAAGTTTCCTTCTTCATTTTAATGAAGTTGTACCAAACTAATGTGAACATCTCTATGATGAATCTTTGAAGAATATATATATGATCTTTATTAAAGTGCAGATCATATCATGCCATTATTAAGTACATGAAAAATGAAAGAGATGAAAGAAAAAGAAAGAATGAGAAAATGGAAATGGACATTGAACATCTCTATAGATGATTGTTATTTATACATTGGGTAAACCATAACAATAGTTAGAAAGAAGTTGAAGAGGCATATTATTTAAGTAGAGAAGATGAATAGATGGAGGTTTTTGTAAATTATTAGACATAATTAGAATAGTAAATATGATTGAATTTTTAAATTAATAAACAATTATTTATTGAGAAAATGAAGAAAATCAAAAAAAGGAGAAAAAAAAGATAAATAGGAATGGAGGCGCCATAGAGAGGTGCCACATCACCTTCTCTATGTTTCTCCTTTATATATATATATATATATATCTGACTTGCAAAATTTCGTAACTTAATTTTTTTAATAAAATATATAAATATTTGGCTGACTCTCCAAATTGCGTCTATATCTTATAAATTGAGACATTTAAAGTAACATATATTAGGTCAGTGGTGGCATGAACTCATGTATCTAGACAAGTATAATTTGTTGAACTCATGTATGTGGACAAGGATAATTTGTTCATTCATTCTGTACTCTTTTATTTTAATTTTTTTGTTTTAACAATTTAAAATATTTTTAAAAACTATATAAAAAATTGAATAACTTTTCAAATTTCATTTCTATCACATAAATAAAGATAAAAAGTGACATATATTGAGCTCGTGCTGACACAGAGTCCCGTATATATATAATAGTTTAAAACCCCGTAAACATAACTTAATGGAGCACCTTATTAATAGTATTATTTTTTAAAATGAAAATATAGAAGGTATGTCCATCTTCATTTCTACTCAGTAAATATAAAATAATTTCAGCTCAGTAAATATAAAATAATGTAAAAAAAAAGGGAAATAAGTGAAACAAAGTGCAGATAAGCAATGAAGGGTTTTTGCTATCCATGACTTCAAATCTTAGCTCAGTAAACTTGGAGAAGATAAGTTTTTGCTATCCATGGCTTCAAATCTCATTCCAAAGATAAGGGCTTGTTTTGAATCTCATTTCAAGCAAAATCTCCATCATTAACATTCAAAATAAATTTGAAGAGTTTATGCGTTTCCCTTTCTTGAATCTCTTTCTAAATCTTCATATGTCCTAAATTTGGAGAGCTGATGAATTGTAAATTCGCTGCATCAGGTTAGAAATTGCAAATCTCCATCCATTTGTCATTGCATTTCCATAGTTCATCACATCGGAGCTACAAATCGTCTTAATCGAAGAGCTACAACTCGCTACATGTGATGAGATCTACAAATCGCCTAGATCGTAGAGCTACTGGTAAAGTAAAAATTCACATCAGCTGTAAATCACCTAAGTTTGCAACTCAAGCTCTTTCAGATGCATCAATTTCTGCTAAAAATACCCATTTTAGTGTGTACAACGTATGTCTTGTTACCTTTTCATCCTATATTTTTTACAAATAAGTTCATGTGTTGCTTGTTTTGTGTTGAGGTACTTGTTGTGTAGACTTCGATGCTTGTTCAAATTCTTGCACTTTTTTTAATTATTAATATTTATAATGATGATTTCATGGCATATCCAATCTTTTAAAAGAAGAGCTATAACTTTTTTGGAATCAATTTGTATTTTATAGTGCAAGAAAATATTATAATAATCAAATTGTTTTTCCAAAAGTAGTGCAAACAAAAAAAAAAATCCGCTAAAATAATCCAACCCCCCCCCCCCCCCCAAAAAAAATATAGAGCTATACTCGCGCCGCTATTCAGTTTTTTATTTCTCCAATTGTCACCCACATTCACATTTCATGTTAAAAAAATTCCAAATATAGTCATATGCAATTCATCTACCACTCTTGAATTCTCAGTTCCACAATCCTTTGGCTAAACAATATGTATTCTTTATCACGATTATTCTCGCATTTTGTTTGATTTGATTAATTGTAAATCTTCTGACATTCTTTATTTTCTTGGTTTAATATATAGTGTTTATAGAGTATGTGGTTCATGGGTTATAGACTAAATAAGATCGAATATGCACTTTTATTTTTTAATTACCTTGATAAGGGGATTTCCCTAATCTAGATAGTTGAGTATTAACGTATCTTAAGTTTTTGCTTGCTTTTGACCAAGTCATAGCATAATATTTTATTTTTCTCATTTACTGCTTTATTATACATTGACTAAGTTTCCTGATGTGGAGCATATCTAGGAGTAGTTGCCTACAGTAGTGGCCTACAGATTAGCTTAAGTTAATTGTAGTTTATGTATTTATAATGGCTGGCAGATATCAACAACATCACCCTTTGATCTCCTTCTCATCTCAATATTTATATGGTATCAGAGCCTCTATAAGCTCCACCGAGTTAGATCCATTTCATTGCCTTTAAGCTTTCTCATATATGGCTCCAGTTACTGATGCTACTGCTGCCAGCAGCTCTGCAGTTTCTGCCACCACTTATGTGGTACAATTTAGCCCGGTTGCTCAGTTACCTATTAAACTACAAGGCAACCTCAATTTCTCCACTTGTAAAGCGCAACTTGTGATGCTACTATATGAACATCAACTCATGGGACATCTTGATGGAACCACACGCCCCGAGCCTACATCCTGGGTGGAACTGGCACACGAGAACCATTGTTGGTCCCAAGCAAACCCTTGGCCTGACTTAACTTTTAGCAGAAGACTTAAATAATAAGAAACTGTTTTAAAAGATAAACTCAAGCAATAAACTTAGAATGTCCTAAAAGAAACATTCAACTAGCCAAAATTGCAACTCAAGTCTCAACATCAATACTGAAAGTGGAAAAGACTCATGAACTAACAATAACTAACTGTATATGAAGTCTATAACAACTAAAATGGATGTCGGGAAAAGAACCATGACATCCTAATGAACTAGAATAGTGAAAACATAAAAAGGGGATCCTCCAAAAGCAAGGAGGCTCGCCAATAACTATGAAACTCAACTGGATCAACGATGCGTTGGATGCTGATCCTGGTTACTTGTATCTGCATCATAAAAGATGCAGGCCAACTGGCATCAATACATTAAATGTACGAGCACACAAGAGGAATTCTAAAACAAGACATTATCTTGAAAGGGAACTGAAAGAACATACGTGGTCTCAACTCAACTCAACTCATTTCAATATAAAGTAGTAATATAAATGCTATATAAAGAAAAGCTTTAAAAACATGTGGATAACAACTCTGTGTATTGAAAAATACAATAGGAACTTAGTTTGTATGCAAGGATACAATTTAAAATCTGTTCGTATATGAAAATACAAGTAAACCCTATCTATATAAGAATACAAAATATCTCTGTGGTAGTTTCTCTAACCGACAACCATCACTATGAGCTATGTGATGATACAATGTTTTGCCTCACACTACAAGGGCCATCCTATACCTTGACGAGAGTATAGAACCTAACTACTAAGTGGATCCACTAGTCTATGCTAAAAAAGCATTAAGGAATCGTCTAAAAAGCATAACCCTTTTCTACCCATGCAGGCCACACGGTTTATGGAAACTTTGAATTATCTGAACTCAGGCTCGTCCCCAAATCGGTGCTCAATACAACTCCCAAAATGTAACTAGCTCATATGTTTAAAAACATAACTCTTTTTGTGGTTTAAGATAATTACTCAAAAACTAGCCCAAAGGCTCTCTGGGAAATTAGTGTTCCCTCACTTGTTTAAATGTGAAAAAAATTACTCTTTGGTAATACATAATTCCCATATACTCTTTTGATGAAAATAAACTTCATTTGTTACACTTACTCAACTCAAAACTCAAGTCTTAAAACAAGTTTAAAGTTTTGCAAAAGACTCTAAGAACTCTCTACACTTGGCTCTTAACTTTCCTTGAATTAGAATTTATGGATTAAAGTTTATGATTCATGTTTATAGATGATCTCATGATGTTTAGACGTAACTTAGAGTTTAGAAATCAAATAGAAATCATAGGTACGATTCGAGGGAACTCAAGTAGAAAGAAGCATACTGAGTGGCGCTGGGCGCCACAGCCCTAACTACAGAAGTTGGCTTGGGGCGCACTGAGTGGCGCGGCTCCCCAAAGGCCAAACTACAGAACTCTCATGCTGGCGCACTGAGTGGCGCGGTGCGCCAGCCTCCTGCCAAGAAAACCCACAAATTTTCTTGTTCATTTTTCGACCCTAATTCATCTAGATTCAATTGGTTCCTTCCCCAAACACTTAGATTCGAATACCCAACCAAAGTATACTAAAAAACAACCTCAAATCTCATGCAATTAACTCAAGAACTTCTCAAAAATTCAACAATCAAGATCCCAATAGAACCTTCAACAAAATCCATCAAGAACTCAGTTATTCTACTTTCAAGAACGTAAATACACTGAATTAAATCATGATTGGCACATGGGTGAACGAACCCAATGCTATGTGAACTCACATACCTCGTGGGGATTAACCCTTGGCGAAATCCGCAAGCGAAACTTAAGAACACGATGAAATCTTGGCTTTTCTCCTCTTTTCTCTTCTCTCAAAGCCCTACCTTAATTTTGTTAAGCGTAAACTGAACCAAATCAGTTTAGACCCCAATTAAATTACTAAAAATGAATAAACTAATTGGGTAGGGAAAACACCAAAATACCCCTATTAAATCTGGGTAATTTTCCAATTCTAGACAGCCCAACTTCAAATGGGCATATCTCCCTCATACGAGCTCAAAAATTAGCAAACTCGGTGCTGTTGGAAAGAGGATTCCAAGACCTTTCATTTGATATCTTATAGGACACCTAACTCATCCTGTACGGAAAGTTATAATCGTTTGAATTTGACCCAAAACCTATACTTAGCATTACTTGCCAAGCTTTCCAAACTTATTCTTTCCAAATATGGTTCTTTCTAATTCTAGATCTTTCAAATAACGGGGTGTTACAATATCTCCCCCTTGGGAACATTCGTCCCCGAATGAGATTACTATTAGTAGACTAAGGGTGTAACATATAACATTCAGCTCAAACACCCGACAAGTAAAACACATCCAGTATCTTAATTATAGAGTACTATGAAGAGAATTAATACCTTGATATGGAGTTTCTCTAGGCTAAAAGAGATGTGGGCATCTTTTCTTCATATCCTCTTCAACTTCCCAAATGGCTTCCTCAACAAACTGATTTCTCCATAAGAGCTTGACTGATGCTACCTCCTTGGTTCTCAATTTGCGAACCTGGCGGTCTAGAATCTAAATAGGAATCTCCTCTTAAGACAAGCTATCCGTAATACCAATATCTTCAGTTGGTATGATTAGTGAAGGATCGCCCATACACTTTTTCAACATAGAAATGTGAAACACTGGATGAACTGCTGCTAATTCTTGTGGTAGCTCCAACTCATAAGCTACATTACCAATCCTCTTGGATATTTGGTAAGGACCAATATACTGGGGACTAAGTTTCCCCTTCTTACCAAATCTCATAACACCTTTCATGAGTGAAATCTTCAGGTATACCCAATCATCTACTTCAAGCTCTAAGTCCATTCTCCTAACATCAGTGTAGGATTTCTTACGACTCTAGGTTGTTTTTTATTCTTTCTTGAATAACTCTCACTTTCTCCATTTCTTGATGAATTAAGTCTGGTTCGATCAAACTAGCCTCACCAACTTCAAACCACCCAATAGGAGATCTGTATATTCTTTCAAAAAGAGCTTCATAAGGAGCCATCTCGATGCTAGAATGATAATTGTTGTTATAAGCAAACTCAATGAGAAGTAGGTGATCATCCCAATTACCTTTTAAATCAATCACAAAGGACATCAACATATCTTCTAAAGTCTGAATAGTGCGGTCTGGTTGACCATCTGACTGAGGATGAAAAATAGTACTCAAGTTCACCTTCGAACCGAATCCTTTCGGGAAAGACTTCCAGAATTGTGCAGTAAATTGTGCACCTCTATCTAAAATAATTGAAACTAGAACTCCATTAAGGCTTACTACCTCTTGATTATATAACTTGGCATAATCCTCTGCTGAATGGGTAGTTTTTACCGACAAAAAGTTGGCTGATTTTGTCATTTGATCAACAATCACCCAAATAGAATCATGTTGCCTGTGAGACCGTGGCAAGCCAGTAATGAAATCCATATTGATCATCTCCCACTTCCATTTTGGAATGTCTATATTCTGAGCCATACCACCGGGCCTTTGGTGCTCTACTTTAAATTGTTGGAAATTCGGGCATTTAGCAACGAACTCAACAATGCCTTTCTTCATACTATTCCACCAATATACTTTTTGCAAGTCATGATACATCTTTGTGGAACCCAGATGGATAGAATATCTAGAGATATGAGCTTCCTCCATGATCCTCTCTTCGAGTCCATCCATACTTGGTACACACAATCTACCTTGATACCTCAATAGACCATCTCCCCCTTGTTCAAAGGCCATTACTTTTTGTTTATGAACATTTTCCTTCAATTCAACCAAAATAGGATCTTGGTCTTGTTTCTCTTTCACTTCTGACACTAATGATGATTCAGCCCAATTCATCACCACTACTCCTCCTTCTGTGGAATAGTCGAACTCCTAATCGTGCTAGTTTGTGCGCATCTTTTGCTAACTCTCTCTTTTCCTCTTCAATACGGGCGGTACTACCCATAGACAACCTACTCAAAGCATCAGCAACAACATTAGCCTTACCTAGGTGATATAGAATACTCATGTCATAATTCTTGAGTAACTCTAACCACCTTCTCTATTTGAGATTAAGCTCTTTCTGACTAAACACATACTAAAGACTTGTGATCGATAAACACATCCACATAAACACGCCATATTTTCAAAGCAAAAACTACGACAGCCAACTCTAGATCATGGGTTGGGTAATTCTTCTTGTGAACTTTCAACTGTCTAGAGGCATAAGCTACAGCTTCACCATTCTGCATTAACACACAACTCAATCAAACTCTAGACGCCTCACAATACACCACAAAGCCTTGCGTACCTTATGGTAAGGTCAATACTGGGGCAGTAGTCAACCTAGTTTTCAATTCGTAAAGGCTTTTCTCACAAGCATCAGACCATTGAAACTTCACTGTTTTCTGAGTCAACTTAGTCAATGGGGATGAAATAGATTAGAACCCCTCGACAGACCTTCTATAATATCCAACCAACCCCAAGAAAATCTTAATATCAGTTGGATATGTGGGTCTAGGCCAATTGTGCACTGCCTCTATTTTTTTAGTATTAACTCTAATTCCATCACCGGAAACAATGTGGCCTAAGAATGCCACAGACTCAAGCCAAAACTCACACTTAGAGAATTTAGCATACAACTCTCTATCCTTTAGAGTTTAAGAACTACTCTGAGATGACTAGCATGATCTTCCTCATTCCTCAAATAGATTAGTATGTCATCAATGAATACGATAAAAAACATAGCTAAATAAGGCTTCGATACTCTATTCATAAGGTCCATGAATGATGCAGGAGCATTAGTCAAACCAAAGGACATAAATAGGAACTCATACTGACCATAGCGGGTCCTGAAAGATGTCTTAGGGATATCACGTTCCCTTACTCTCAACTGATGGTAGCCAGATCTGAGGTCTATCTTAGAAAAAAAAGTGGCCCCTTGAAGTTGATTGAAAAGATCATCAATTCTCGGAAGAGGATACTTATTCTTGACAGTAACCTTGTTGAACTGATGGTAATCTATACACATTCTAAGAGACCATCCTTCTTCCTCACAAATAAGAATGGAGCGCCCCAAGGTGAGACACTTGGTCGAATAAAACCCTACTCAAGGAGCTCTTTCAACTGTTCTTTTAACTCTTTCAACTCTTCTGGTGCCATTCTATATGGTGGTATAGATATAGGGCGAGTATCAGGAAAAATATCTATATCGAAGTCTATTTCTCTCTCAGAAGGGACTCCGGGAAGATCATCTGGAAAGACTAGAGTCATTAACTCAGACTAAGTGATAGAAAACCCATTGGAAACTAACTTTCTCGCCTTAAGGTACGAAATAAAACAACCCTTAGGCACTACTGAACTACTCTTCCACTGTATAAATGGTTCATTAGGAAACTGGAACTTAACAACTCGAGTTCTACAATCAACTGAGGCATAACAGGCATGCAGTCAATCCATACCTAGAATGACATCACAATCTACCATGTCTAACTCAAGTAAGTTGGCCATGGTGCTCTTGTGATTGACAAAAATGGTACAATCACGATAGACTTTCTCAGCTAGAATAGACTCACCAACAGGTGTAGAAACATTGAATGGCTCAAGAAGTTTCTTAGGAAGAACATCAAGATTCATCGCAACATAAGGATTCACAAAATATATATTCGCTCCTGGATCTAGCAAAGCATAAACATCAAAATTAAAGACTTGGATCATACCAATGACAATATCTAGCGAATCCTCTTACTCTTGGAGACTAGTGATAACATACAGACGGTTTGCTCCTCCGCCTACCCCTAATTAGCTCCTCTTGATGCAGCTATGCCTGGTGGAGCAACTGAAGAAGATTGGGCCCTATTGCCCCCATTACCATTTCCTTGTTTGTTCTTAGGGCACTCTTTCATAAAATGACCGTTCTGACCACACTTGAAACAACTAGTGGAGCCATCACGACACACCCCTGAGTGGCTCCTACCATACTTAGAACATGCATGAGTCTCATTACCTCCTCGTGCCACACTACCTTGAGACTGCGCAGGTCTAACTCTGAAATTTTGCGAATTCAGATTTTAGAACTCACCTTTGTTCCTTGGTACAGGTGCACTAGCAGATGATGGAGCAGGTCCCTTTTGTTTTTGTTGGAAAGATGACCGGTTGGCATTACCCTTCTGCTGTCCGGACTCATTCCCTGTCTTAGTTCTTTTGTTTTAGAACTCTTCCCTATATTTCAGCTTCTCTTCTTCAACGTGTTGTACATGAATCATCAACCTTGCTATGTCCATATCTCCTAGCACAATAGCTACTTGGACTTACTTACTGAACAGAAGAAACAACCCAACAACAAACAAACTCATCATGCTTCTCATGTCAGCAACCATCTCCGGAGCATAGCAGGAAAGTTGGGTGAACTTCAGACTATACTCATGAGCACTCATAGATTCCTGCTTAAGCGTGAGGAATTCTCGTACCTTTGCTTCTCTCAGTTCACGGGGAAAGAAATGCCCCAAGAAAGCCTCTTCAAGCAGAGCCCACTCATAAGTGGTGCACATTCAACTCTATTCTTTTTCCATTAACGAAACTAGATTCTAGTGACACCCTTCATTTGGTATGCAACTAGTTCCACCCTCTCAGCATCAACAATGTGCATAATCTCAAAAACCTTTTGAAGTCCTCTACAAAATTTTCTGGATCCTTAGTGACACTTGAAACAATGAAGCTTGGATGATTCATCCTTAAGAACTCATGGATCCTAGAAGCATCAACCACTTCCTATCAATTCTCTATCTTTCTAACTTGATTGGTCACAACTTGACTCAATATCTGGATAGCTTCCTGGAACTCAACATTGGTGACCTCTCTTTGGGGTTGCACTTCTGGTGCATTAGGTACCCCTTGATCCTGTGGTTAAACATTCCACCTAGCGGGACGACCTCTGAAAGATCTTCGTTGAGGCATGATCTGAAAGACAGGCGCAAGCACGAATTAGAAGAAACTTTTTAGAGATAAACTCTATCGCACGAAATGAGTATAAAAGAATTGAGATATTTCCTAAATGTTGCAGCCTCCTAATTATAGATATGGAGTGCTTCACACTGATAACTAGGACTCTACAAACATGACTTCATAGACTTTCTAGGACTCTTGAACTCTGTGCTCTAATACCAAGTTTGTTATGCCTCGAGCCTACACCCTGGGCGGGAATGGAAATCGAGAACCATTGCTGGCCCCAAGCGAATCCTTCGCCTGACTTAACTCTTAGCGAAAGACTTAAATAATAAGAAACAGTTTCAAAAGATAAACTCATGCAATAAACTTAGAATGTCTTAAAAGAAACATTCAACTAGCCAAAATGGAAACTCAAGTCTCAACATCAATACTGAAAGTTGAAAAGACTCATGAACTAACATTAACTAGCTGTCTATGAAGCCTTTAACAATTGAGATGGATGTCGGGACAAGACCCATGACATCCTAAAGAACTAGAATACTGAAAATAATAAAAAGGGGAT
Source organism: Solanum verrucosum (assembly GCF_900185275.1). Classification (NCBI taxonomy): domain Eukaryota; kingdom Viridiplantae; phylum Streptophyta; class Magnoliopsida; order Solanales; family Solanaceae; genus Solanum; species Solanum verrucosum. The sequence goes on along the minus strand of NW_026020078.1, from coordinate 410,439 downwards.
TCGCTGAAAGTAAGGAGGCTCACCAACAACTCTGAAGCTCAACTGGATCAACGATGTGTTGGATGTTGACCATGGTTACCTTTATCTGCATTATAAAAGATGCAGGCCAAATGGCATCAGTACATTGAGTGTATGAGCATGCGAGGGGAATTCTAAAACAAGACATAAGCTTAAAAGGGAACTGAAAGAACATACCTGGTCTCAACTCAACTCAACTCATTTCAATATAAAGTAGTAGTATAAATGCAATATAAAGAAAAGCTTTTAAAACATGTGGATAACAACTATGTATATTGAAAAATACAATAGTAACTTAGTTTGTATGCAAGGATACAATTTAAACTCTATTTGTATATGAAAATACAAGTAAAGTCTGTGTATATAAGAATACTAATTATCTTCGTGGAAGTTTCTCTAACCGACAACCATCACTATGAGTTATGTGATGATATAACGTTTTGCCTCACGCTGCCAGAGTCGTCCTATACCTTGCCGGGGGTATAGAACCTAACTACTAAGTGGATCCACTAGTCTATGCTAAAAAAGCACTAAGAAATCATCTAAAAAGTATGACCCTTTTCTACCAATGCTGGCCACACGGTTTATGGAGACTTTGAATTATCTTAACTCAAGCTCATGCAATCGGTGGTCAATACTACTCCCAAAATGTAACTAGCTCATATGTTTAAAAACATAACTCTTTTTGTGGTTTGAGATAATTACTCAAAAACTAGCCCAAAGACTCTCTGGAAAATCTGTGTTTTCTCTCTTGTTTAAATGTGAAAAAATTTACTCTTTGGGAATACTTAGTTCCCATATTTTCTTTTGAATAAAATGAACTTCATTTGTTACTCTTACTCAACTCAAAACTCAAGTCTTACATTTTTTTTAAAGCATTTGCACAAGACTTCATGAAAAGACTAAGAACTTACTAGACTTGGCTCTTGACTTTCCTTGAATTTGAATTTATGGATTCAAGGTGATGATTCATGTTTATGGATGAGCTCATGTAGTTTAGAGTTACCTTAGAGTGTAGAAATCAACTAGAAGATGGAGGGCACCGAGTGGCGTGACATCCTAGAGGCTAAACTACAGAACTCTCATGCTGGCGCACTGATCAGTGGCGCGGTGCGCCAGCCCCTTGCCTAGAAAACCCATGAATTTTCTTATTCGTTTTTCGACCCTATTTCGTTTAGATTCGATTGGTTCCTTCCCCAATCACTTAGATTCGAATACCCAACCAAAGTATACAAGAATGTACTAAAAAACAACCTCAAATCTCATGCAATTAACTCAAGAACTTCTCAAAAACTCAACAATCAAGATCCCAATAGAAACTCCAACAAAATCCATTAAGAACTCAATTACTGTACTTTCAAGAACTTAAATACGTTGAGTTAACTCATGATTGGCGCATGGGTGAATGAACCCAATGCTATGTGAACTCACATACCTCATAGGGATTAACCCTTGGTGAAATCCGCAAGCAAAACTCAAGAACGCGACAAAACCTTGGCCTTTCTCCTATTTTTTCTTCTCTCAAAGCCCTAGCGTAATTTTGTAAAGCGTAAACTGAACCAAATCAGTTTAGAACCCAATTAAATTATTAAAAACGAATTAAACTAATTGGGTAGGGAAAAGAACAAAAACCCCTATTAGATCCGGGTAACTTTCCATATCTAGACAACCCGACTTCAAACGGGAATATCTCCCTTATACGAGCTCAAAAATTAGCAAACTCGGTGGTGTTGGATAGAGGATTCCAAGACCTTTCATTTGATATCTTTTAGGCCACCTTACTCATCATGTACTGAAAGTTATGGTCATTTGAAGTTGACCCAAAACTTATACTTAGCATAACCTGCCAAACTTTCCAAATTTATTCTTTCCAAAAATGGTTCTTTCTAATTCTAGCTCTTTCAAATATCGGGGTGTTACAGGCTCCGTCACCTACTATTACCAAATAGGATCTCATTGTAGCAAATTCCAAGTATCAGATTTGGTTTTCTCAAAATCAGTTAATTCAACAAGCAATGATGGCATCCAACGGTCCTACAATTGCTCTGACTGTTGTAGCAGTACCATCTGCTAACAAAGCATGGGAACTTCTTCACACAACGTACGCCAACAAAAGCCATACTCACATAAATTGCTTGTGAGATCAATTGCAAAATACCAAGAAGGCTTCCAAAACCATTGCAGAATATTTACAGGAAGTCCGTTCTCTTCATGATGCTCTCAACGTTGCTGGTTCACCTATCAATGACAATGAACTTATTGTAAAAATTCTAAGCGGCCTTGGCCCCAAGAAATATGAAATCTCTGTTGCGATACGCGCACAAGACTCTTCTTTAAGCTTTGAAGAATTATTTCACAAGCTCATAGATCATGAGTTGTTCCTAAAACATCAAGATTTGGAAAAACCATCATCTATGATCACAATTGTTGTTGCCCAGAAGTCTCACATTCCTCCACATTTCAACGGGAACAAGACTGACTTAACAATCAGCCATGGAAAGCATCTCAGTCTCGCGAATGGAACTCCAACAATCAATAATTAAATTACAACAATCAGCAAAACAAGAGACCATCCAAGCAATCTGTGAAATGCCAATTGTGCCAAAAGTTTGGTCACACGGCAGATGTTTGTCGCTCTAAGTCACACAACCATTTTGAAGCTAAGGCTCACTTTGCATCTGGCTCACAATCATATGGAAATTCTTGGGTTCTCGACTCTGGAGCAACTCACCATGTCACTTCCGAACCTCACAAACTTTAATAGTATACTGGAACTGAAGAAATCTCTATGGGTGATGGTGAAACTATTCCTATTACTAATACTGGTTCAACTATATTTTAGGCATCCAAAACAACTTTTAAGCTTCTTGACACAGTGTGTGCTCCATCAATAAAAAAAGAATCTCATTTTTGTTGCTAAGTTTTGTTGAGATAACCTCACATCTATTGAATTCTTTCCTTTTACTTTTGTTGTGAAAAACTTGCATACTTTGAACCCGCTGGTACAAGGCCAAAATAAATATGGGTTGTATGAGTGGGCTCATCAACAATCCAGGGCACCATCTGTTCACCTTGTTACCATACAAGCCCTATTTCAACTCTGGCACTGTCGATTGGGTCATCCTCACTCTAGGACTCTACATTTTATTCTGTAGAAGTTTTCTTTACCAGTTGTTTCTAGCAAAGAAAAGTTTAAACTTTGTAATGCTTGTTATTCTAATAAATCGCATCGCTTTCCATTTCAACGACTCACTTTTTCCAGTCATATTCCTCTTCAGATTATCTTTAGTGATTTATGGGGACCATCCCCTATTTTGTCACTTGACAAAAAAATATATTACTGTATTTTTGTTGACCAATACACCAAGTATACTTGGTTGTATACAATTAAACATAAACGTGAGGTCGCGTTGATATTTCCAAAGTTTCATCCTTTAGTAGAAAATTTCTTCAAAACAAAAATTTCTTCACTTTATGTAGACGGTGGTGGTGAGTTCATAGGTCTTCAACCCTATCTTAAAAAACATGGCATTGAACACTTAATTTCACCTCCCTACACCCCACAACGTGTTGCCATAGCTGAACTCATACATCGTCACATTCTTGAAATCGCTTAAACCTTTTTTCATGAAGCATCCTTACCATCTGATCTTTGGTCGTTTGACTGTCAATATGTTGTCTACCTTATTAACCGACTTCCCACTCCTATCCTAAACAATGATTCTCCCTACCAAAAATTATTTGGTCGATCTCCTGACTATACCATCCTCAAAGTTTTTGGTTGTCTTTCTTACCCTAGGCTTAAACCTTATACCAAAAATAAACTTCAGCCCCAATCCACCCCATGTGTGTATTTAGGTATCTTTCAAACTCACCATACTCATATCTGTTTTGAGCCTGTTCAATAAAAAAATTTCGTCAGTCATGATGTAAAATTTTTTTGAAAACAAATTTCCTTTTAAAAAAATGTTCATTCATTTACGAAAATGTACTTCCTAGTTAAGTTAGGAAGTGATGAGTCCACAAATTGGACTCATTTAGGGATTTATTTTAATGGAAATAGTGTCCTTGAATGCTTGTTTTATCTCAATACTTGATTAAAATGTTGAAGTTTCAGGTATTCAAAGTTTTAGTGGAAGCATGGACACTTAGCGCAAAACGGAGCAAATAGGGCTGAAAAGAACAAAAATTGGAATCCTGCGGATCACCGAGTTTAACTTGGCGAGTCGCCGAAATGACATGAACCACCCTTTGTTCCAGTACGCGAAGCCTTGAAGGAAGTGGATCAAAAGGCGAAGAAAGGAGTCGTCGTTGAGTCGCCGATCAGTTCCGCGAAGCAATACTGTACCGCCCAATGATCCAGAATGCGAGGATGCTAAAGGCAAGACACTGAAGGCGATGAGATGACCAAAAGGAGGATCTCCGAGTTCATCAGCGATCTCGACTAATGTCGCCGAACCATTCTCCGCAGCACAATCTGTGAAAACTATAAATACTAGTTAGAATTATAGTCTTAAAAAAAAAATTTGGAGAGTAGAACAATTATTATTATTATTTTCACTTTAGAACAGACTTTAGCTGATATTTTTCTCTCAAAGTTTGGAAAGGGTTTTGTGGAGACTTAAAGAAAGGAGTTATTCTTCCCCAAGTTGGAAGTGAGTCTTCTCAATTCATTTTTCTTTGCTTAATTAAAAGTTTAATTTCTTATACCTAGTTGATTTCATTATCATGTTAGGTATAATTTCTTATTTCTTGATGTGTGGCTGAAAACCCCCATTCTTGGGGTGTGATTTAGCAAATATGGGTTGATATTCTTATTGGGTCTTGCTTGCTGATAGGTTAAATGTATTTTAATGGTGATTTTACCTAGTGGTTGTGGTTTAATCTAAAGGGTTTGTAGTTGCAAATACAAAGCCACCCATGTGTTTTCGGCTTGCCCGAGAGGGATGTCGCGAAACCAAAACCACTAGACTGATGGCCTAAGGAGTGGGTCGACATGAGGTTCAGCCCGAGAGGGTGAGCCCTAGTCCCATATCCTAACACTCAGCTCGAGAGAGTGAGTGGGGTAATGCGTAGGCTGGTCTTCATGTGGCAAATGGGTGTCTGAGAGGAACACATTTGAAACAGGGTAACTTGCCCGAGAGGGAACTTATTTCCATTTAAAGCTTAGCCTAGTCACTACTGTCTTGCAAAGTTCCTATTGAAAGCATGTACCCAACAATTTATCTCTACTTGTTTTGCGGTCATATCCCAAGAACCTTTCCCCATACTTGATTTTCGTGTTTATTTTGTTGTTTTATCGCTTATTACAAAACCCCCATTTGATATTTGACACTTTCGTGTCACCCCCTTTTATTTACTATGTTTTTGTCGTTAATTTCTTTAGCTACGACTAGTTAGAATGTAAAATCTATTTTTCTATCAATTCTCAAACCGCTTCCTTGGGACACGACCCCAACCCTTGGTTGGGTTACTATATTATCGACGATCGTAGACACTCATACCTTAGGATAGTGTCGTTGGTCACGATAAGCATCAAAATGGCGCCGCTACCGGGGAATAGTGTTATTTGAAAATTTTAGTTCAGTAGAATTTCCGTCTTATTAATCGTAGATTATTAACTTTACTCTTAGTTTTGTTTTTCATTGAGTTTTTGATTGTATGTAATCCCAAGGATCATTAGAAAAAATTTCTATTTTCCGTAGTTTTAGTTTTACTAATCTTAGTTGTAGTTTTGCTTGCTTGTTTGAACATCACAACAGGGAACAAACGATGGATGATCATTATGGATATCACACGAATCATCCCCTGCTAAAACTACTGAGCCTCAGGGACAACCTCTTAACATTTAAACAGGTAGGGGATGAAACAATTCAAAACATGTGGCTGAAGTTTCAAGCAGTGCTGCAACCATGCCCATCTCATGGGATGACGGATAAGGCACTACTGGAGTGCTTCTATAGGGGTCTTGGACCCGAGAATAGAAGCATAGCCGATCAGATTTGTGAGGGGGTCATGCTATACCAGCACTATGAAGTCGTCGAAAAACTCGTTGATGGCATGGTAGAAACCAGCAAAAAAGCCAAAAAGAAGCAGGAGTGGGAGGCACTAATTACCCAGTTGGATGATCTGTCCAACCGAGTCACAGAATTGGAAGTACAAATCATGGGTAAAGAAAAGTACCACTCCCTCCGTGAGTGTAGTCATGGGAAGAATCAGGGAAGTGTGCAAGGAGATGAAGCCCTTTCACTCATTCAAAAGAAAATGAAGGCACAAGAGGAGATGTTGAATGAGATGAAGGAAAATATCACAATGCTAAATGAAGCATCAGCCTCTCACTCCATGACCATCCAGCTATAGGATGCTCAAATCGGTCATTTGATATCAGGCCACTACCCACCGTTCATCGAGGATTCTCTTAATTACGACATGGGCGAATCCGAGGATGAAAAATAACTGCTGACTTGCGTCGTGCCACGAAGTTAACTAAGGAACTGTTTGGGAAGCAACCCAAAACCCTTTCTTGCTTTGTTTTACCTTAAGAAAATAATGGTTTATTGTTTGTATAGGTTGAAACAAGGGAGATGATTGAAAGAGCATATGGCGGCAAGCAACAAGTCCAGTTGGCGAATCACTGAAAAGATTTGTGAACTCAAAGCATTGTTAGCCAAAACCCTGTGCAACTCGGTGGTCTCGAAAAGCGTGGTGGCGCATCGCCGACCATGTCAGTGATTGCGTTGTAGACTGCCGTTGGAATCTTCACAGGAGCTGCAGATCCTGTGACATTTGGTGAACTAATTAAACATTTGGTGTGTCGTTGAATAATTAGGCGAACTCGATTTATATCGCCGAACAGGCAAGAACTGGACGGTTTTTGCAAGCCACATGTTTAAAAGTCCCATGTCACTCATTATTTTTCACTTCTTCGACTTACCAAATTCACACCTACACTCTATTTTTATATTTATTGCACTATTGGAATATTGTGGCTCATTGATTTGTGCGCGAATTTGGATTGCATTGCTGCCTAGCACTTCATTAGCAACTATTCAACATCAAAGGTTAGCAGTCTGAACATCGCGTGTAAAAATATTTAAATTGCACTCATTTGTGTAATGACTAAAATGTTAAACCTCTGCTGAGTCTCTGAGTCACTAAGGTTACATATATTTTTGATTGTGAAGAGGTATCTATTGTATGATTCGAGGAATTTCCACTTAGTTATGCTTTGAGTTAAATTGTTGCATGGTGGGAACAAAAGTTTCTATGTGTTTTCGCTGAAATTGAGTGATATATGCGTGGTTACATTAACTGGGGTTGCTGGGTGAAAATTGAAAGGTGGGGTTGATAATGAATGAGCTGATCGGCGAAATGAGCAAACGTCGCCGAATTGTTTAGCAGTTCGCCTAACAGTTCCATCTCGTTCTTTTCTTCTATTTTTATGTACTGATTGAACTGTAACTCTCGGTAATCAGTTTGGTTCGCAGAACACACCCGGTGGCTCATCGAAAGAGCCCATATGCACTTTTTGCCCACCCCTTTTGTATCATGGGTACATCTATTTACGCACATAGAAACGCCAGTTTTGCTCTTATTTGAATTACTATTTAACTTATCCTCGAAGTGGTTGCAAAAATGACTAGACCAAAAGTTGCAGGGAGAGATGATCCACCTAGGCATGTAAGAGCACGAGAATTTAGAAAAAAGGAAAAGAGAGCCGATGTAACGACCTGAGAGCACCCCCTAGTCGTTACCGGCGTGTTCGACGTCGAAGAGGTCTTATACAAGCCCTTAGCATTCATCATAACATGTATCATAGAATAAAATCACGGAAAATTTAAAACTTTTACTTTTGAAGTTCAACTTCACTTCATATATGAAAAATAGAATTTAACTTCGTCACAATGCACCATCTAGACATAGAAGTATCGAAAATGGGACTTAGCCCTTACATCAATAAGAAGTCTTGAAAATAGGAAGTACAACAATGTCTTTCAACATAAGGAAAGAACTAATCATAGAATCTAGATCATAGGGTCTTGTCCTCGGACTTGAGGACTCACCAACTTGGGGAAGCAACTCCAAGTGTCTTGAGAAGTAAGCTTGAATCCTCAACGGACCGAACCTAAATGTTTGGGAAAAGGGAGAAAATATGGGTTAGTACAACACATGTACTAAGTATGGCTACTATGCATAAAAACCATTGAAACATGCATAAAAGGACATTTTATTCAAAAGATGCTTTTTGCCAAGTAAATCCAATATACAAATAATTAAGTATCATAGTCCAAACCAACATAATATCATCCCAACATGTAGACAGCCCAAGCAATACTAGTGCAATGCAAAGAATAGAACCCTATAACCCTATTCAAAGCCAAGTATCACATTCATAATGATCATACATAACATAGCTTCAACATACATACGTCATAATCATCAAAATCATAAGAGAACACTACTACAATCATCTCTTAGGATCCCACCAGTGCAATGTGCAAGAGAAGTCCCATAACCTCCCTTACACTATGTAGAAACCCTTAAGAATGCCCTAGTAAGAGTTCACACCTTTCATACCTTCATTTACTTATATATTAGGAAAATATTGGAATAACCGACATAGACCATGAGAGCTACATGGAATACGGTGTTCTACTCCCACACCGAAAAGAGAGGGTTAACACTTGCCTAAGGTGTAACCATTCATACATAGCTATCTAGGTGGATCCACTAAGCTAGAGTCCTATGTGGGCACATAGTTAAGGGTCAAGGAGATTGCTTCTAGAAACCCTAACTTACTAAACGTGGGGGTTTCCATCTCATGAGACAACACATACCGTAGGTAATCCAGACTTGCTAAACGTGAGGAAACCTATGTGGGGAGCCGGACTTACTAAACGTTAGACCCCCATCTCATTTACATGCCCTTTCGGTGCTAAGCATCTAATTCCTTTTAGTAATCATCTTTAGTCATCATATAAGTTCACATTAGCCTTTACTAGACTCTTATGTAGACATCTTACCATAATAGATCATATGTATTCATAAGTGAGTAACAATCCTTTCACTTTAGAGACACTTAGCAAGTGAGTAAACCTTTCACTTTACATTATACTACAATCATGAGAACTACCTTTCAATCATATAGCAATCATACCATAATATACATACATACTTCATAGCTAATTCAAGAATAGAGGGTTAATGATGAGGAAACTATGTCATCAACACCACAATAACACATTAGGTATATCATCATTACAATCTAAGTAATTCAGCTTTCATACTTGAGTTCAAAGAAGAACCAACCTTCATACCTTCTTGCCCTTCGTGGGACATCCATACTCAATTACCAAGAAATTCATAACCAATACACAATACAAGGTAATTCATGAAGTAATAACATAATCAACATCAATATAAGCAATTGACATATTCCCTTCATAGCCTTCAAGGCTTCATTCAAAGACTCAACCCTAATTTCATAGAAATTATACATAACCTAGGGTAGAATCATCATACAAACATGAATTACATAACATCACATTCAATTCATAGCCTTCAATCAATATCCAACACAAACTAGGGTTAGAATTAGGAGAAGAAGGAGAAACATGGGTCTCATGGGGAATTCTTTAAGAAACCACCAATACAACATAAATTCATCCATAATTTTTCATATATGTTCAATCAAAGTCAGTTGATAACATCAATTTCACTTTAGAAAGAAGACCCACATTTTTGGATTGAAACCTAGAAATTGGAGATTTTGAAATTCATCTTGAAGGGGCCTCTTGGGGAAAGGAATCCCAAGAGTGATAAGCAACCATACCTTATAGATGAATTAACCACAAAAATCTGAGTTGAAACCTTGGAGAGTTGGTCTTCTTCTTGAAGTTCCAATCTTCTTCAATGGATTTCTTGAGAAGAGAGGGAGAGTAGAGAGAAGGAGGAACTTTAGGTTTAGATCTTTGGGGTTTTGTGTTTGAGTGACAAAAGTGAGGTAAATTGACTTAAAAATCATTATATACACATCCCCTAAAGTACCCCAAATACCCCTCACTTAAATGGACTCTTTATTGAAGTAAAAATAGATTTCTGAATTTCTACATTTTTGACGCGGAGCTGTTCCCTGAAGATATTTGGAATTAAATTTCGAGACAGTAGAATCCGCGACACAACCGCGTCGTGAACTGGATTTTTGCTCCTTGGGGGAGCAAGTGCGCGACGCGCAGCTATTCCCTCCAAGTGCAATCTGCAAGCTGCCTTGGTAGCTTGCTTGGCTAAGGTTGGGGTCCTCCTCGGGTTCCCTTAGGGTGGCCCCGGGGCATCATATTCGAACATTTTGACCCTAGGAACATATATTTACATATTTTAAACCTTTTCACCAGATTATACCATCATAAGACACTCCCAAAGATGCCCAAAACCTAAGGACACACTAGAACACATTCTTCTCTAGTTTTCGGATGTCGTGGTCGTTTCTTGATGTTTAGAATTTTACTCTTCCAAACCAAGTCAATTACATTAGTTTAGGTTTATAAACATCATTTTGACTATTTTTAAGTCATTATTCATAAGGTGAGGCTCTAACTTAAGTCATAGAATTTTCGGGGTGTTACAATCGAGATGGCCAAGCAAAAAAAGTACCCAAAGGAAGCTAGGGAAAATAGACGAATTCCTGTCGATCTAAATGTCCACCCATGTGATCAGAGCTGAGTTAATGCAATGTATGCCTTTAGAGCAGCTCATGAGATAGATTAGTTGATTGCAACAAATCTTGTTGTAGAGGCTAAGGCAAAGGCAAATATTGGAGACCAAAATGACAATGCTCCAGGGACCATTGTTTTACTTCAGAAGGATGCACCAAGAATTGATGCCCAGACAGATGGAGCGACTGCTTAAACAAGATTCCCTCTTTACCTCACTCTCTTTTGTCTTTATCTGACCTTTTGGATACTTATTACTTACATTTGAGGACAAATGCTTTTTATTTGTGGTGGGGTGAGGCCCACACCTTTTGTATTGACAGTCATGTTTTTTTCTGTATTTATTTGGGTTGTTTCCTTTAAGTTGTGTTTTAAATACTGCTTTTCTGTGGATGTTTGAGCTTATGGCTCCTGTTGTTTTAATTGCAAAATAATTTTGATCCTTTCGAAAAAATTTCGCCACCTCTTGTGTTGAAAGTGGTTGTTCTTTTGCAAAAAATTAAGTCTCATTTTCAACCAATACCGATGACTTGAATAGGTCTTCCAATTGAAAAAACATAAATTCACGGCTACGACGAGGCCAAATTAAGTTACATAGATAATATGTGCACTTTTTGCATCTCGTTGTGACTAGACATTTATCAAATTGATTTTCTTGTGAGGACCGTTGCATGCTAGCGAATGTGTCTAGTCTTGTTTGACTGAAGTATCGATGCCTTGTGTGATTAGCTTACTTTGAACCATGCATGAATAAACCTAGAATTTGCCCGGTTAGTCTGATTGATTTAGAAAGGTGTACTCTTGAGATGATCTTAGGCAATTTTTAAGAGTGTGAGCCAATTTGACATATACCTCTTTTTGTGACCTACCTGTGAGCGTGTGAAACTCTTTTGAATACCTTTGAGCCTTACCTTTCTTTGGAAGAACCTTGATAAACCCTAGACCTTATTTGATCTGCTACCTATAATCCTCTTGATTTGTGATTTAGCAAATAACCAACTTAGGCCAAAAGTCTAAGTTGGGGGTGTGGTGAAAGGAAAAAGGAGAAGTCAAGAAGTGCAAGAAAAGTCCCCCTTAACCCATGGTATTGCATAAAAATGGAATCCCTTCAATTCAAAATAAAATAATAAAATAGTATATATATATGAAATGTTGAATAAATTATGAAGGGAATCGGGTTTCAAGCAATCCATGGAAGAGAACAAACAAAAAAGGGTGACTTAGAAGCACTAGAAAAAGAATTGATAAAGGAAAAGAAGGGAATGTCTTGAGAATGCCACAACTCATCAGGAAAAAGTCACTAAGCCTAAATGACCATACCTTTGCACTCAGGCCCGTTACAAGCCTTAGAAAGACCTTTTTGATCTTGAGTAAGCTGGATCGAAACTCAATTGGAAAATAAGGGCAAACCTATGGGTGAAAACATGCATTGTGTTCCTCTTTTTGAGTATGAGCGTTGTATCAGATTTCTGATCTTAAATTGACTCATATCTGTTTGTGAATATGGAATCATTCTTTGTGCGAGGGCATTTAGAGATTTTTGTTGAGCTTGAACTTGCATAAGTAACAAGTATTGCGAGCATGAGAATCTTTAGTGATGGTGTGTCACAATTTGAATCTTTGAGTACACAATTGATCCTTGCATAAGTAAATTAAGTCTTGTTGTGTGCATTCATGATTTAGTCTTGTGTAGCACTGTTTGAGACACCCTTTTTGAACGACTTAACTTGAGTTTGCTTGAGGACAAGCAAAAGTTTAAGTTAGGGGTGTTGATGAGTCCACAAATTGGACTCATTTAGGGCTTTATTTTAATGGAAATAGTGTCCTTGAATGCTTGTTTTATCTCAATACCTGATTAAAATGCTGAAGTTTCAGGTATTTGAAGTTTTAGTGGAAGCATGGACACTTAGGCACAAAACGGAGCAAATAGGGCTGAAAAGAACAAAAAATGAAACCCTGCGGATTGCCGAGTTTAACTTGGCGAGTCGCCGAAATGACATGAACCTCCCTTCGTTCCAGTACGTGAAGCCTTGAAGGAAGTGGATCAAAAGGTGAGGAAAGAAGCCATCGGCGAGTCGCCGATCAGTTTCGCGAAGCAGTACTGTACTGCCCAATGATCCAGAATGCGAGGATGCTAAAGGAAAGACACTGCAGGCGATGAGATGACCAAAAGGCGGACTGGTCATAAATGCAGACAGGGTGTTGGGGAGGAAGTGAAATGAACCATTGGTTACGGATGAAGAAGGACACACGTGTCTAGTTGAATCATCTGCAATCGATTTTACATTCTTGCTAGAACTTACGGAGTATGCCATCTGAGCAAGGTAACATATCCATCGTCATCCTCTTGTTTTTGTACTGTTTTGTTTATGAACATCAAGGAATTGAAGGAAATCTGGATTCTCGAGAAGCCAAATCTCTCTCTCACAATTTACTTGACTGACATGAGTTCCTAATAATGAGCAATGAGTTATATTCTAACTAAAAAAAATAGGAAATATAATCTTTGTAGTACTTTTGGTTCAAGACTAGATGCCAATTGTTTTACCAGTAACAAAAATTATTGGTTTTTAAAACAATTTTTTAACATTAGGGATTATCAAAATTTCATACTTATTCCTACATGGGCATATAATGTCTTAAATAAAAAGTTACTCAATTTGGTCTGTAGAGACTAGAGTTATTTGATACTTTTGCTGGCAAGAGATACCAAGTACTAAAATTAATAGTTGAAAGCACCATCATTATAAAAAATGAAAATTAACAAAGAAAAAGAATAAAAAAATAGAATCCAACTAAAACAAGGTTTTCAAGGTCAAGATCGGTGCACAAAACATCTTGCATTCACAAACGACCTGGAGAATCTAACAATCATAGTTTGTATAATAATGGACATCTAAATTTTGTCTCATTTGATAGTCTTAATATCATCAATAATAGTTATAGCATCCATTGAAATACCAGCAAGCCCACTTTTTGAAAATCCAACACAGTAAAGCCCATTTTCTTCTTTCCAATGATTTGGAAATGCATTCTTCAATCTTCCATCATCAAGAAATATAGAGCTATAATCCGGCATACAAAAAAGTAATAAAATTGTAAATATTTTAGACAATGATAGTGAACTTATAGTAAGTGAAGTTAGTAACTAGGAAAATTTATAGAGAAAAACTTATCCGCAAGTGATATTTATAAGCAAGTGGAACAATTTCAAGATTAAAAATTCGAATAAAAAAAAAGACCATATAATTTGAAAAATGTACCATTAGTCATTTGGTAGCAACATTCTTGTATCCAGTAGCAAAAATGATTGCATCAAATTGATGTTCTTCCCCATTCTCAAACACTAATGTATGTTCCTTTATTTCTGATATCCCAGGAAGTACCTAATCAATAATTCACCAAATTCATGAACCACATGAATTTAACTTCTATAAATTTGAGCTAAAATTATTGAATTCTATGATTCTTTAACTATGATTATGGATACGCCCATTGTTGCCCATGATAGGTGAAACTAGTTACTTCAAAAATAAGATACATAACTCCCGCTAAAACAAATTATAGTTTACCGACAATTTAAAAATTATAAATAATTTTATAATTTGTATCCAAAATTTATACTAGTTATATATACTAAATGGTTACCTTCATGTTTTTAAAAGGTGAAAAATCTATATATATATATATATATATATATATATATATATATTCCTTTTGATGATCGAGAAATTCTCGAGAACTAGTGATGTATAATTCAAAATATTATAGATGATGAACATGTATTTCAACTCTTTCTCATTAAATACTATTAGTTTATTGGTTTTAAGTGAATTCGAACTCGTGAGATGCCCCTAACCACACATCGTAGGTTGTGTTCTTACCATTAGACCAAAGCCCTCAGAGCAACTCTCGCCATCTGTTTTTTACATTATATTTCTCAAAATAGAATGAAAATAAATAAATATAGTATCATACCTTAATCTCTCCAAGTTTAATTTTGTCAATGGCACCAACATCAATTACTGGAGATGTACCTTTTGAGAAAAGAAAATGGACCTTCTTCTGGTTGTGGTATTCCAAATTCTGCCAAATTTTCAAATTTAAGCTTTGCAAACTTTGCAATCACAATATCAACCAAAGATATTGGTAGATATTTTAGCAACACCATTCCAACATGCACCATTTCCTTTGTTACAACATTAATTTGCAAACATATTAGGACAAAATAAATTAAATCCTAGGTTGTTTTTGCAATATTGTATTGTCCTGCAACATGAATCTGCAAACATATTAGGATACATAGATAGATTAAATAAACTTTGTATTCATAATTCAGGTTGTTTTTGCAATATTGTATTGTGCTTAGAGCTGAGTTTGTTAGTATACAAATTCTGTCGCAACTGATGATTTGTGGAAATTATTGGAGGTGAAAAAAATCAAAACTTAGTTTTAGATAAGTACTACTATAAGGGTATATATGAAAATCATGTTCCAATTCCAACTCTTTTCACTTGAGGGTATGACCTGGTGTTGATGGACAAGAAACTCACACCAATCTCTAGATGAACAAAGTACAACCACGCACATGCTAGTAAAAAGTAACAGGTACCAAGTAAAATAGTTGATGTATGACTAAACTAATCAAATATCACCGATGTCAATTAAAAAAATCAACAAACACATATCTACACGCATGAAAATGAAAAAAGATAAAGTAAAGACAAGCGATAGAGAAATAAAGAGACTTAATGGGCATCTAACAACAATTGATGTGTGACTTTCATAATTTGAAAGATCAAAAGATATTTCCATCCTAGAATTTCCTGATCCAACGATCAATACTTTGCTATCTTTATATTTTTTTGCCGGATTTGTATTCACTTGAATGAATTATTTCTCCTTTGAAATTTTCTATCCCTACCACCTTTAGAATATAACCTTCATTATTTTCTCCAGTAGCCAAAATCAAGAAATCACAATCATACAATTCCATTTCTCCACTAGTCACATTTCTTGATTTGACATTCCATTTCTTCTCTTCATGGTTGTAAAAGACTAATCCAACAAAAGTTTGGAATTTTGGTGTGATGTTGAAATACTCAACATACTCATCTAAGTATTGAATAAATTCATTTTTTGGCAAATACTTAGGTGATGAAGTTGCATGTGGCATAAAAGGCAATGAACAAAAATCCTTAGATAAATGCAAGTGAAGTCTATCATAAGTCTTTTTCTTCCATAAATAGGCAAAACAATCTTCTTTTTCTAACACTATTTTTGATGCCCAATTTGTTCAAACAAGCTGAAACCGCTATACCTGATGGACCAACTCCAACCACAACAACTTCAACTTCTTCCTTTAAAAAATTAACCATTGCAAAATTTTCAGAAAATTAAAGTAAAGTTTTTGTTTGTATTGTTGAAAAACAAATTGCAACAAGATTTTAAGAAAGGGGAATTTATACAATGAGGTATGTATATATGGTCTTCAGAAAGGATAAAAATTATATTTATTGCTACAAAGAGTTATAACTTTTACGAATAGTTGTAACTTTTATGAAAAGTTGTGACTTTCATAAAGAGTTGTGACTTTTATGAAAAGTTGTGACTTTTCCATAAGGTTGTGACTTTTATGAATGGTTGTGACATTTGACTTTTCCCTGACGATTGTGGCCTTTTTGATAAGGTACATTAAAGACATGTTCACCCTATCTTTTGTTGTCTATAAATAGAGAGGTTTCCTCTTATTTTTCAAGAAGGGGTTTTCTGAACTTCATAAGTTCTTCTTCTTCTCCATAAACAAATTCTAATGTATTTTATTGTCGTTGAGTGGTTCGTTTATATTGTGGTTTTAGCTACAAATACACCGATGAGTAAGATTGTACTATCCTAGAAGGAATATTCCATTAACCTCGGGTACTTGTGGGAATAATTTTCTTAAGAAACAATGTTGACACAATTTTCTTCCTAGAGAAAAATATTTTGTCAAGTTCTTTTCTATTTACTGTTTATATGTTTTTGGTTAAAAATCTTCTTTAAACTTTGTTGTTTTTTATCAAGTTCTCCAAAGTTATTGTTCTAAATATTTTAATGATACAAATTAACAACGATCTTAAGAAAATTACTCTACTGTTGGTATTTTTATGTGTTCTACTTTGTTGGAGAAAAATATAATGAGAAAGAGATCATTTTATCATATGATGAAAGAACTTTATGATGAACATTACTACTTTAATAAGCTACTAGTTTGATTATTTGCAATCTCTAATGCTTGAACTAATTGAGTGTGGCCAAGAAGAAGAGAACAAATAAGTTGAGGTGCAAATTTAAATAAATATGTTGTCATCAATAATGACATTTCACTTATGCAATTTGGAAGCATACCAAATTGGTCATACTTTAAGAACTGTGAGTTTCCATTTTGATAGATATTCAAGGACATTTTAAATATTATTTTATGGTCAAGAATATAAAAACTTCACTGAATAAATCAGACTGTGCATTTAGTTTGAAGAATATAAAATCTTAATCAATTCGTTAAACACTATGTTTGAATGAATATTTCCACTTCAAGAGTATAAAAACTTCATCGGGCATATTAAGGCTAAATGATTTGAAGAATATAAAAATGTCATCGTTAACTATAGATAGTGTTGTACTTTTGGCTTCTAGAGATTAAAACCTCTTGGTTTTCTACTCCTTCTGAAATTGGAACTGATTTGATGTCATAAAAACTCTATCAATCAAAGTTCATTTGGTTGACGATTTGAAGAATATAAAAACGTTATTGTTAACTAGAAACAACTTGTATAAAGATTTGGTATATATTGTTAGTATTCTAAATACTAAATTGTCTGTCTAATTATGATAGGAAAACAAAAGGTGACATAAAGTAAGTGATTTTGTGCCTGCAATGGGTGCCTCTATGGATTGAACTTTCATTTTTTGTAAATACTATTTGAGGGAATTGAAACACTAATGATTCTTTTGTAGAATAGTATCTCCAAAAGATGCTCCATGATGCCAATGTATATTTTGATGGTAAACAAGTTGAAAGAATGGAAAAAAATATGTGCAAAATAATTTTCAAGTACTTGAAAAATATTTTTGGGATCATATTTATAATATAGGGGTTCTTTGCTTGTGATAAAAACAAAATTAGATTTGGTGAAAACTCTTGGAGTATATTTGATATTGTGGTTGTTGAATTTTTCTTTTACTAGTATATTGTATGACTAGTATAAAACCACCAAGTTAAATATATACTAGTTCAAAAGAGTTGTGTTCCCTTATGTTAAAGTTTCACTTAATCTATTTGTATAGACATGAATATTTGTGAATTTGTGTTTTCTTATGTAAAAGTTTCACTTTAAAGTAGTTGGGTCATATAGCCCTTATTGGACCAAATGAGACTATGTTCATGATTATCTCTATACCAACCAAATTGAAGGTTATGGAAAGGTCCTTCTGAAAAGGACATCTATCAGTGAGACTAAATAATGTTTGTATAAAAAGTAAAGAACAAAATATTTGAGAGAAAAAGTCACGTAACGGAGGGTCATTTCAAACTCAATATTTTTGCTTGTTCTTACTTGCTTGAGTCAAAGTGTTTGTGACATGCACATTTGGGACATGTCAATTACAAAACCTTGCAAAAACTGATCAAGCATTCTTATAAATTTGTTGAAAGGAATTATATATCTCGTGGTGGGAAAAAGTATTTCATAACTTTTATCGACAATTGCACTAGATATTGTCAAGTCTATTTGTTGAATAGTAGGAATGAAGAAATAGAAACATTGACGCAATATAAAACAGAAGTTAAATATCAGTTTGATAGAAAAAAAAGAGAGATTAAAAGTGATAGATGTGGAGATTATGAATCTCCTTTTGTAGAAATATGTTTCGAAATTAAATTGAATTATCCATCAAAGGGTAAGATATCCTTACAGAAAAAGTGAGCAACAAAAAGTTTTGTCTATTTAGTAAAGGAGCAACAAAAAGTTTTGCATGTTCATGATTTGTTGTATCATGATAGAGAATTGATTGTTGCCCCTTTTGTCTAGTCACTAGTTGCAGCATATGGCCTTCAAATTCATCAAATCGATGTGCAAATGTCGTTCTTAATTGGAGAATTAAAGGAAGAAATTTACATGGAACAACCTTAGGGGTTTGTTGTTCCAGGTAAAGAAAAGAAAGTGTGCAAACTTGTTGAGTATTGTCATTGATAGGTACTTGATAAGTTCAAGTATTTAAATTTCAATATTGTCAAGACTCGCAAGAGTACCGGGAAGTATAATGTGTATCATAAATTGTACGTAGCTAGATATAGCATGTGCTATTAGTAAACTGAGTCGGTTTATGAGTAATCTCAATCAAATCATTGGATGGTAATGAAAAGAATTTTGCGCTAGTTAGAACATACTAAAAAACAATGCTTTGCATTAAAACAAATATCTAGCAATATTGAAAGTATATAGTGATACAAATTGAATCACTAGATTAAATGAAGTAAAATCCACAAGTGGATATGTATTTACTCTTGGTAGAGGACAAGTCCCTTGGAAATCTTCCAAATAGACATGTATTGATCTCTCTATAATAAAATCTAAGTTTATCTATCATGACTCGATTCCTCAAATCATGGTGACACCTACTATAATCACCACTAGGTAAGCCAACTCATAACCACAAATGACAAGTAAAGAGTACAAGGCTAGAACTAGCAAAACTAACACTATAGCAATAAAATCAGATAGAAGTGGAAGCCAGAAAAAGCTATATAGACGAGAATTCCTCCTAGAACCTGGATGTCACAAGTACAGAGTTGTCTAATATGAATATACAAGTCCCAATAGTGGACCACAACAAGCCTCCTTAGAGGCAAAAATACTAGTTAAACATATATACAGAAGGAAAGAGGTTGATCCAGGACACCAAGTGCTCACCCATATCTCCTAACTCAAAAGCTACAAAAGATAACACGAACAATCACTACTGGTAACTGGTACTAGGATGTGCATCCCGAAAAGATGCAGGGTGTATCATGAGTACTAAAATAATGGTACTCAATAGGTATCCTCAGCCGACTGAGAAAAATCTATATGAAAATACATGTAACACCTCAGATTTGAGAAAATAGAAAAATGCATCTTTCCAGGACCTAGTGCAAGAACCACGCAAGCCACCGACGGTCTGTGGTCTGACACATGGTCCGTTGGTGGGGTCTGTCATTGTGAACTATATATTTATGGTCCCTGACCCCACCCACAGTCGACCAGGACAGTCCGTGGTTGGACCTACGGACCATAGGTCTGACCGTAGGTGAGGGTGAGCAGTCGATTTGAGGGAAATTGATGTTGGGTCAACTTCAACAATTATATCTTTTAGCACAAAATGAATTAGGTGGCCCATGACCTATTAAATTAAAGATAATTGAATCCTCTTTCCAATTCCATCGAGTTTGCTAAAATACCATATTCGAGTAAAATATTATGCTCATCTTAGTGAAGTCCTATCGGGCAGACTTGACCGACGACCCCTACCTGCAGTTGGTAGGCCAATCGACGGTCCGTATGTCCCTCTGTGGATGAATTTCGTCATCTTTTATGTTTGGGTCATATAGTTCTTTTTCCTATGCATTGGGGCCCTTAAACTACATCGTTTAATACCTAAAATACGTTGTTTTACTCAATCTAAGCCTAATTAATTAGTCAGACTTACCCAGAACCCTCATTCTCCAAAAATCATCCAAACTTTAAGAAAAAAAGAGAGGAAAAGTCGTCCAAACCTCACAAGAACAAGCAACAATATTCTTCAAAGTTTTAGCCCCAAAATCAAAGAATTTCTCCGTAGATTTCATCACCAAGTATGTGGGATTTCACTAGAGGGTTCCTTTTATCCACTAGGTTCCTAGAATTTAGTCAGATTCTTGATTCTCGATATCTTGCTTAGACCTAGGGTTTCTAAAACCTTAGATATTGGTTGTGATTTAGCTATTATAGTATTCTTAATTATATTATCATATTTTCGTTAAATCGTAGATTAGTTCCTTACATGAAACTCAGAACCCTAGTTGTGTTGATTTTCTTAGCTCATGAATTACACTTGCTAGGTCAGTTAAACAGATAATCATGCTTCAGATTTCGAATGTCACATTATTAGTATATAAATTTTGCATTCTCAGTTAGCATGTCAGTTTTTGAGTGATTCAGTATTTCAGTCACATTTCAATCATATAGATATTCAGTTGGGAGTAGAATTAACACCGAGTTGGACTAGGGTCTAGCGTACCCTTATAGTCCCAGAAATAAGTGCCCCCGTAGGATTATAAGTACCCTGTGTTGAACATCAGATTTAGTGATCACGCCAGTCATGCCTTTATACTCCTGGCAAGGTACATTGTGTCCTTTCGATAGGGCGTATACATCAAACTTTGCATTTACCTCGCATGGTTTTATGTCGGTAAATAGTAGCTCCCACAGTCAGACTCTAGTGCATATGACCAGGTTTTCAGTTATACTTCAGTATTTAGTCTCAGCATGTTAAATTCATGATTAGTACTTGGTCATTGCATTTAGCTCAATTTTCAGTTATATTTCAGTATCTATGTTTTTGTTCAGATTATTTCATTGCTCAGTTATGGTTGTTTAACTTTTATACTTTGTTCATCTATTATTTATATCCTGCATGCTCACTGCATTCCAAATACTGACGCATACTCTGCGCTACATCATTTCATGATGTAGGTTTAGGTGTTCAGCATCCTGATCACACATACATCGGTTCCTGATCCGTATTCAGCAGCTTCAGTAGTGAGTCCTCATACTTTGAGGACAGTAGACATGTCTTTCATATGAAGTCTTTTATTTCACGTTCCAGTTTTCCTAGAGTTCGCTGGTGGCATGTCCCAGCAACTCAACAGAGTTAGAGGCTTTTCAGATATAGTATTAGATTCAACTTTAGTTTTGAGTTTGATCTTTCATTTGTTATTTAACTCTTAGTACATTTCATATATTCACACTAGTTGGGTATTCCCCATCTTTCAGTTACAACTATTTTAGCTTCTGCATTATATCACTTTATTCAGATTGTCTTAGTATGCTGATGATATGCCTGCTTAGGGTTAGCTTAGGGTTACTCGTGATCCTAGGTCGTGTGTTTACGTCAAGGGGTAGCCTCGGGGCATAACAAACTTTATACCAGAACATTACGTTCAAGAGTCCTAGAATGTCTAAAATCTGCACTAAGTAGAGTCTCTTTCATGGGTGTGAAGTGCACCACATCTATGAGAGGGAGGCTACAAAGTGTTTTAGGAAAAACTTGAATTTCTTTCTATTCTTATCGTGCGTCGTATGATCTCTCTTATAATTCATCGTTATGCATTTCAGATCATGCCTCATCGTAGAAATTATGCACAGAATGCTAATGCACGCAATACTAATGCAGTTCATCTAGTCCCGAACCATGAGGTTACGAATACAGAATTTTGGAATGCGATCCAACTATTGGCTCAGTGTGCAGCAAACCAGAACAATTAGTAGATCCTAGTTCCTACTAATACTAATGGTGGATCAGTAGCAGCTAGAGTTTGAGATTTTGTTTGGATGAATCTGCATGAGTTTCTAGGGTCGCAGATTGGTGAGGACCCACAAAACTTCATTGATGAGGTTAAGAAAATCTTTAGAGTGATGCAAATGAGTGGTAATGATAGGGTATAGTTGGCATCCTACCAGCTCAAGGATGCGACTCACATCTGGTTTATGCAGTAGAAAGAAAACAAGGATACAGATGCAACTCCTGTGACTTGGGAATGCTTTACTGTAGATTTTCTGGACAGGTTCTTCCCGAGAGAGTTGAGGGAGGCTAAGGCTAAAAAATTCATGAATTTGAGGCAAGGTACTATGTCAATCCAAGAGTAAGGACTTAAAATCACCTATCTCTCCAGGTATGCTCCACATATGGTTGCAGATCCAAGGTAACAAATGAGTAAGTTTCTGTTTGGGGTATCTAACTTGGTGAAGACAGAGTGCAGGAATGCTATACTGCTAGAGGATATGAATATCTCTAGTCTTATGACTCATGCTTATGAGGTTGAGGGAGATAAGCTTAGGGAAATGGCTAAAGACAATAAGAAGGCTAGAATGGGGAATTATGAATACTCTCAGCAAAAATTGAGTGGTGGGAATCACTCACAGTTTCAGAAGAGGTCTACAACCCCATCACCTTCCTCAGCTAGCACTCTCATTCCCAGGTTTTGACTGGATCAGAAAGGTAGGGCATCAAGCTCTAAGTCTCAGGGGAGTAATTAAACTTGTCCAAAGTGTGGTAAGAACCATCTGGGCGAGTGTCTTGTGGGCAACAAATGGTGCTTTGGGTGTGGTCAGTCTGGCCATAGGTTGAACGATTGACCTTTTGCTAGGCCGTGGCAAGGAGGTAACAATAATAGGTCTCAGTCTACAATTCCAATAGGTTGCCCAACTTAGCAGTGTGCTTCATCTGGTACAAGTGGCAGTCAACACCAAAATAGGTTGTATGCTCTCCAGGCTCATCTAGATATTTATGCATTGTTAGAACCAGGGGTTACTCTTTCCTTTGTAACTCCCTATATAGCAATAATCTTCGGTGTCAGTTCAGAAACTCTTTCAGAACCCTTCTTAGTCTCTACTCTAGTTGGTGACCCAGTTATAGCTAAAGAGGTATATATAAATTGTCGTGTCACAGTCTCTCAGAAATCCACCTTAGCAGATCTTGTAGAGTTAGAATTGGTAGATTCGGATATCATTCTAGCCATGGATTTGTTACATTCTTGTTACGCCTTAGTTAATTGTAGAACTAGGATCGTTCGGTTTCAGTTTCCAAACAAGGCAGTCATAGAATGGAAGGGTAGTAGCTCAGTGCATGTAGGTCGATGTATCTCTTACCTTAAGGCCAGAAAGATTATCTCTAAAGGGTATGTCTATCATCTTGTTCGTGTTAAGAATTCAAACTTAGAAACCCCAACTCTTGAGTCAGTTCCAATAGTAAATAAGTTTCCAGAAGTGTTTCAAGAAGATCTTGTCGGAGTTCCTCCCGAAAGGAAAATTGACTTTGGAATTGATCTCCTTCTAGATACCCAGCCTATTTCTATTCCTCCTTACAGAATGGCCCCAGCTGAGCTTAAGGAATTAAAAGAACATTTAAAAGACTATCTAGATAAGGGCTTTATCAGACCTAGTATTTCCCCAAGGGGTGCACTAGTGTTGTTCGTGAAAAAGAAAGATGGTTCTCTCAAGATGTCCATTGACTATCGTTAGTTGAAACAAGTCACAATCAAGAAAAGTATCCTATCCCCCAGGAGTTCAACCAATTTCAGGGTGCTAGTTGCTTTTCTAAGATAGACCTCAGATCTGGTTATCATCAGCTCAGAGTCAGAGATAGTGACATTCTGAAAACAACCTTCAGGACTCGTATGATCACTATGAATTGGTAGTTATGTCTTTTGAACTAACAAATTCTACTGCAACTTTCATGGACTTATTGAACATGGTGTTCAAACAGTATTTGGATTTGTTCATTATTGTTTTTATTGATGATATCCTCGTATATTCTTGGAATGAGGAGGATCATGCAACTCATCAGAGAGTTGTTCTGCAAACTCTCAAAGATCTCCAATTATTCGCTAAGTTCAACAAATGTGAATTTTAGTTAGAGTCAGTAGCTTTCCTTGGTCATGTGGTATCTAGCGAAGGAATCCAAGTGGATTCCCAGAAAATAGAGGCAGTGAAACAATGGCCCAGACTCCTGTCTCCAACAGATATCAGAAGTTTCTCAGGTTTGGCTGGTTATTACAGGAGATTTGTTGAAGGATTTTCATCTATAGCTTCCCCATTGATCAAGTTGACTCAGAAGAAGATCAAATTTCGTTAGTCAGATGAGTGCGAGAAAAGTTTCTTAGAACTTAAAACTAAGTTGACTACAACTCCTATCTTGACTCTATCAGATGGTATAGACGGTTATGTGATTTATTGTGATACATCCAGGGTCGGCCTAGGTTGTGTGTTGATGCAGCGAGGTAAGGTCATAGCTTATGCTTCTAGAAAACTTAAGGTCCATGAGAAGAACTACATTCTCATGACCTCGAGCTTGCAGTTGTAGTATTTGCCCTAAAAATTTGGAGACATTACATGTATGGTGTTCACGTAGATGTGTTCACAAATCAGAGGAGATGACTTGAGTTCTTCAAGGACTATGATATGAATGTGCTTTACCATCCTGGTAAGGCCAATGTAGTAGTTGATGCTCTCAATATACTATCTATGGGTAGTGTAGCACCTATTTAGGAGGAAAAGAAGGAATTAGCAAAAGATGTTCACTAGCATGCTCGCTTAGGAGTTGGTCTTAGTGACATGATTTATTGTGGTGTGATAGTTCAGAATAAATCACAATCTTCATTGGTAGCGGAGGATAAGGAAAAGCAGGATAGTGATCCTATATTACTTTAGTTGAAAGGTGTA
The DNA here is from genome assembly GCF_900185275.1 of Solanum verrucosum. NCBI lineage: Eukaryota > Viridiplantae > Streptophyta > Magnoliopsida > Solanales > Solanaceae > Solanum > Solanum verrucosum. Next base: position 385,214 of record NW_026020078.1, on the reverse strand, counting down.
GTTCATCAGCAGAAAGTAGAGATTTTCTCCCAAGGGGGAGATGGTGTGCTTCGTTATCAGGGTCGCTTATGTGTTCCTAATGTGGGTGAGTTGATGAAGCAGATCCTTACAGAAGCCCATAATTCCAAATATTCTATTCATCCAGGTGCCACTATGAGGTACTGTGATCTGCGGGAAGTCTTTTGGTGGAACGACATGAAGAGAGACATAGCAAATTTTATGGCTAAGTGTCCTAATTGTCAACAGGTTAAGGTAGAACATCCGAAACTAGGAGGTATGACTCAAGAGATTAACATTCCTACATGGAAATGGGAAGTGATAAACATGAACTTCATTATGGGTTTATATGGTACTCGCAGACAGTGTGACTTCATTTTGGTGATATTGGACAGATTTACTAAGTCCGCTCACTTCTTGGCTATCAAGACTACAGATTCAGCGGAGGATTACGCTAAACTCTACATTAATGAGATAGTCAGGTTGCATGGGGTTCCTTTGTCTATCATCTCAGATAGAGGTCCTCATTTTACCTCTCATTTCTGGAAATCATTTCAGAAAGGTCTTGGTACTCACATAAATCTCAGTATAGCATTTCATCCACATAGGGATGGTTAAGCAGATCGTACCATTCAAACCTTAGAGGACATGTTGAGAGCTTGCGTGATCGATTTAAATGGAAGTTGGGATGATCACCAACCTCTCATAGAGTTTGCCTATAATAATAATTATCATTCTAGTATTCATACGACCCCTTATAAGGCATTATATGGGCGTAGATGCAGATCTCTGATTGGTTGGTTTGAAGTAGGTGAAGCAACATTGATTGAGCCTGATTCGGTTCATGATGCTACGAAGAAAGTTCAACTCATCATAAATCGACTAAAGACAACTCAGAGTCATCAAAAGTCATATGCAAATGTGATAAGAAGGGACTTAGAGTTAGAAATCGATGATTGGAATTTCCTAAAGGTGTCACCTATGGGTGATGATATTTGGCAAGAAAGGGAAGCTCAGTCCTAGATACGTAGGTCCTTACAAAATCTTGAAAGAGTTGGTAATGTGGAGTATGAGTTAGAGTTGCCAGTAGAACTAGCAGTGGTTCATCCAGTCTTTCACATTTTCTTGTTGAAGAAGTGTGTGGGTGATCCGGCATTAATAGTACCATTAGAGAGTGTGGCTGTGAAAGATAGTCTCACCTATGAAGAAGTGCCAGTTGAAATTCTTGACCGTCAGGTTCATAAGTTGAGAAATAAAAAAGTAGCTTCAATGAAGGTTTTGTGGAGGAGTCAGTCCGTAGAGGGAGCTACTTGGGAGGCAGAAGCAGCCATGAAGGCCAAGTACCCTCACCTCTTTCCTTCTGATTCCATTTCAGCTTAAGGTAATAACTCCTCTCCAGTCTCTCAGTTTACTCTTGCGAAAATTCAGTCTTAGTAGCATGTTCCCTCAGTTATCCTTTTATTTCAGCGTCTTTATATGTTCATGGATCTCAGTTCAATCAGATATCAGTTTCTAATACTTAGCGGTAGGGATTACAACTCTTTCCCTCCATGCTCAGCTCGGTTAGACTTCATTCGAGGATGAATGTTCCCAAGGGGGAGAAATTGTAACACCGTGGATTTGAGAAAATAGAAAAATGCAGCTTTTGAGGACCTGATCCAGAAACCACAGAAGCCACCAGTTGTCCGTGGTCTGACACACGGTCTGTAGGTGGGTCCATCGTTGGGCATCAAATATTTATGGTCTCTGACCCCACCCACGGTCAACTAGGACGGTCAGTGGTTGGACCTACGGACCGTAGGTGAGGGTTAGAAGCCAATTGGAGGGAAATTGTTGTTAGGTCAACTTCAAACTGTCATATCTTTTAGCACAAAATGAATTAGGTGGCCAATAACCTATCAAATGAAAGATAATTGAATTATCTTTCCAACGCTACAAAGTTTACTAAAATCACATCTCCTAGTAAAAAGTTATGCTTGTTTTAGTGAAGCCTTGTCAGGCAGACTTGACCGACGACCCCTACCTACGGTTGGTAGGTCAAATGATGGTCCGTAGGTCCCTCCATGGATGTCCTTCGTCAAATTTTAAATTAGGGTCATTTAGGTCTTTTTCCTATGCGTTGGTGCCCTTAAACTATGTTGTTTAATGCCTAAACTACGTCGGTTTCCTCACTGTAAGCCTAATAACTTAGTCAGACTTACCTAGAACCCTCATTCTCCGAAAACTCATCCAAACTTGGAGCAAAAAGAAGAGGAAAAGTCGACCAAACCTCCCAAGAACAAGCAACACTATTCTTTAAAGTTTCAGACCCAAAATCGAAGGATTTCTTCGTAGATTTTGTCACCAGGTATGTGGGATTTCACTAGTGCGTTCCTTTCATCCACGAGGTCCCTAGAATTCAATCAGATTCTTGAATCACTATATCTTTCTTAGACCAAGAGTTTCTAAAACCTTAGATATTGGTTGTGCTTTAGCTGTTATAGTATTCTTAATCAAATTATCATGTTTTCGTGAAATTGTTGCTTAGTTCCTTGCATGAAACTCAGAACCCTAGTTGTGTAGATTCTCTTAGTTCATGAATTACACTTGATAGGTCAGTTAAACAGATGATCATGCTTCAGATTTCGAATGTCACATTATCATTAAATAAATGTTGCATTCTTAGTTAGCATGTCAGTATTCTTAGCTATTAAGTATTTCAGTCACATTTCAACTGTATAGATATTCAATTGGGAGTAGACTTAACGCATAGTTGGACTAGGATTCAGCGTACCCTCATAGTCCCAGAACTACGTGCCCCCGTAGGATTATAAGTCCCCTCTATTGGACATCATATTTAGTGGTCACGATAGTCATGCCTTTATACCCTGGCAAGGTATGGTATATTCGGTCCTCTCGATGGGGCATATACATCAGACTTCGCGTATAGCTCACGTGGTTTTATGTCAGTTAATAGTAGCTCCCACAGTCAACTCTAGTGCCTGTGACCAAGTTTTCAGTTATACTTCAGTATTCAGTGTCAGCATGTTAAATTCATGATTAGTACTTGGTCATTACATTTAACTCAGTTTTCAGTTATATTTCAGTATCTATGTTTCTGTTCAGATTATGTCATTGCTCATGTATGTTTGTTCAGCTTTTATACTTTGTTTAACTTTATCTATATCATGCATGATCAGTACATTCCAACTACTGTCGCATACTGTGTGCTATATCCTTTCATGATGTAGGTTCAAGTGTTCATCATCCAGATCACGCATAGATCGGTTCCCAATCCGTATTCAGCAACTTTAGTGGTGAGTCTTCATACATTGAGGATAATAGCCATGTCTTTCATATTCAATCTTTTATTTCAGTTTTCAATTTTTCTAGAGTTAGCTGGGGGCGTGTCCCAACAACTCCACTCAGTTAGAAAGTATTAGATTCAACTTTAGTATTTAGTTTGATCTTTTAGTTGTTATGGAACTCTTAGTACATTTCAAATATTTAGACTAGTTGGGTATTCCTCATCTTTCAGTTACCACTATTTTAGCTTCCGCATAGTATCATTTTATTTAGATTGTCTTAGTATGCTTATGATATGGCAGCTTCAGGGTTAGCCTAGGGTCAATCATAATCCTAGGTCCCGTGTTAACGTCAAGGGAGTAGCCTCGGGGCGTGAAAATACAACTCATAAAAGTGGACCACAACAGGCCATCTCAAAGGGACAAATTAGATTAACAGATATACAGAAGAAAATAGGCTTATCCAAGATGTCAAGTGCTCACCCTCGTTTTCAGTCCCCAAAAAGCTACAAAAAATGGCACGAACGATCACCGTTGGTAGCTGGTACTAGGACCTGTATCACGAAATAATACAGAGTATAGTATGAGTACCAAAATAAAAGTAGTAAGTATGCATCATAGGCCGACATAGCAAGAAAAACTAAAACCAACAAGAAAAGATAAAATCTAGACACAAACACAGGTCAGAGAGGATATGAAAAAAGTCACACAAACATACCGAAAGTAAATCTAAGTACAACTAAACTAAACCTAACTAGACCCCACCAGCCCAGAAGGTATGTACACTCGTGTGCAAGTTAAAATAAAACCTAAATGGACTCCCATAAGCTTGATAAGTATACAAATAGCTAGGTGTACTGAAAGAGGAGTACCACGAAGTGAAATTCAGGCTCCCAACCCAAGTAACCACTGTATCCAGTCAAGTCCCAACCAAGATAACAATAATGATAATCAATCTAGGTCGTCCAGCCAGCCAGTCTACTCCCAGCCTAGCTAGAAAGACTGACCCGAGGGTGTGTCGAGTTCAAAGATAATCTCATATATCAAGGTCACCCAACTAGTCATTCCACTTTAAGGGGAACTAGTCACTCTGCTAGCAAGAGTGACCTGGGTATGTGTCAACTACGAAGAGGATCTCAAATAGCAATACCAAGTAACTATAGAACGGTTTCCATCCATAATGAATCACCAAAACGCCCTAAGCCTAGGAAAATCCAACCCTATATCACTGTGAAAGCACAAAATCTCCTGTAACGCATAGGATCCACAGAAAATAGGGGAGAAAACAGATGATCTTACAAGCTGAAAAATCACCCTAACTAAGGATCATGCTATCAGATTCAAGTGTGCTATTCCAGTCTACAAGGATCTAGTCCATCTGAAACGACGACGAAGATAAAAAAAAAAGGCTACAAGGATCGCAAGTCTAAGGCAGCCCTAGTCTAACCCTAAACTAAGACCAAACATGCTCATTACTAAAATATTAACACAACTAAAATACAAAAACATGCAACACACATGAACCCCAACTAGTATGATTCTAAACCCAAAATAATGTTGATCAATCCTAAAACATGGTATCTAAGAAAAGAAATAAGATTTATTAGGTACCTCTCCCCTCAATTCACTCTAATCAACCTTTTTAATCATTCAAGTTCAATCTAAATATAAAGGGAGTAGTAGCCTACCTATAGGCCAACCGCTCACGCTCCAAATCACACAAGGTTAGAGTTTTTCCTTTTCAAATGGGTCTTCGAACGCTGACACACCATCAACAATAGAATTAGAACGTCAGTATGGTCGTTTAGACAACAAAACACGTAAAAAATAGAAATAGACCGCTTCCAAATCCAAATGGAATTTATGGGACCCACACATGGATTCCCAAAATTGACTCCATCAAAAGGTCCTAAACCATGCCCCAAACTTGTGTTACAAAATAGAACAACATTCGAGGCTTAGAACAACAAAATATACAAACATGGAGATTACAACAACAACAAGTCAACGTATCCTATAAACTCGCAAATTCACCTCAAAAAAGGTTCTCTAACAGACAACAATCACAAACCTAAGCATTGACAACCTCTATGATCACCTAGGACTTCAAATCAGTGAAATCAGAGCTCAAACGAAGGAGAAACTGACAAAACAAGATTATAATGAAGGCTGACTTTGCGAATAAGTATTTTTTTAAAAAGACTAGTTGATCCTTGCTTAAGTGTCCACTAATGTTGCTTATGAGATAGGCCTTCATTAGACGAACATCTTTTCTTCGAGCTCGTGGTCGCAAAAGTGGGCCTCACATCAGTAAACCTTTGTCGCAAAAGAGAAACATGGGTCCCTTAAGTGAATATCGCCTAACCTTTTGGCCTCGCTTAAGCGGGGCCCTGGTCGTGAGATCTACTTATGCTTAAGCAAACTCAGGTGCACAAAAGCAGCTACTTCCGCATCAGGTACCAGAAAATTTAGGAAAGTCCCTCGAGCTCCATCTAGGGGCTCAGGATAGGTTTGGAACCTCGTGCACGCAAACGCGATAAGAAAACTAATCAAATTCAATATTTTAAACTCCACAAAGGAGTCAAAACTTCCATATGAGGTCGTTGAAAAGAATATGGGTCTCACATCGAACTCTATTTTAAGCAAAAATCCCCAAAGAGGCTCAAAATTAGCCCACAAGCCTCGGGATCCAAATAAAGGGTCATTCTAGACCAAACTTAACATTCCAAAGCTAACAACGTTGGCATAATTCTTTTCCGAGATCATTTACTCAGAAAGTTGTGTAAAGTAAAACTTAGACTTAACTTGAAAGTTAAAATACCTAATCACACAAACTCGCATTGAAAGACTCGAGAGCTATGTTGACCATGCTACTAGCCTAACATTACCCTTCCAGAGCTGATGAAATTTTCAAAATTAGATTTTTTAGGTCATCTTCTTAAAATTTTGATCGAAAATGACCATTCAAGGTCCAAAAGCTCCAAAACACTAAAACTCGTAGAAAACCAAATGAGCAACCAGGTGACCGAACTTTCATATTGGTGCTCAAAATTATGAAGAGGAGGCAAAAAAAATGGCAATTACCTAGAGGGTCATTACAACATCCACTAATAAAAAAGACTTTCATCAGCGAAAGTAAGATTCAAGAAGTACTTAAAGGCTTAAAAAAGCCAGGAAACTACTCCCTCATATCATGCTCGGTCTCCTAGGTAGCCTCCTCAATTGGATGATACCTCTGACAGGCCTTAACCACATGAATGGCTATCGAATACAACTTTCGTAAATCTTTGTTTAGAATGGAAACTAGCTCATCAAAAAAAAAAGTCAAACAGTCATCCAAATCTACAATATCAAAACATGGGAAACTAGGTGGATAGATAAAATGTTCGAGCTAGAGCCAACTAATATGCAACCTCACCAACTATCTGAAGGATCTCAACAGGTTCAATTTAGGTCTAAGCTTTCCCCACCACTGAAACCTTATTATTCCATTCATGGGTGACACGGGGTGGAAAACTCTATCACCAATTGAAAACCTTAAAGGCTGCCACCTAGGTAAACATAACTCTAGTGTCTTCTCTAAGCTATCTGTAGCCTGTCCTGAATCACCCACACCTGATCCAAAGCCTATTGAATCAAGTTTGTACCATACAGTCTAGGTTTTGTTAAATCAAACCAACAAACTAGAGCGTGACAACACCTGCCATATAAGGCCTCGAATTGGACCAATAATAGAATGGTAGTTGTTTTTGTATGCCAACTCCGCCAAAGACAAGAACTGGTCCCACTGACCTCCAAACTCCAAAACACATGTCCACAACATATCCTCAAGAACCTGAATTTTACATTCCGACTAACCATTAGTCTAAAGATGGAAAGTTGTGGTAAGGTTAATGCAAGTACTCAACTCCTCCTAAAAGGTCCTCCAAAATCTAAAATAGAATTAAGCACACCAATTTTATATAATAGAGACCGGTACACCATGAAGATGAACTATATCTTGAATGTTGATACGGGCTAACCTCTTAGTCCCAAATGAAGACTGAAAAGGTAAGAAGTATGTTGAGTTGGTCAGTCTATCAATGATGACCCAAATGTCAACACCTTTAGAAATCTGTGGCAAGCCTGCCACAATGTCCATACTGATGTGATCCCACTTCCAGTACAAAATGGGTAATCTTTGGAACTCACCACAAGGTCTCAAATACTTAGCCTTAAACTGTTGGCAGCTCAGGCAATAAGACACATAGTCTACAATATCTCTCCTCATACAACTCTACCAATAATGATGCCTCAAATCATGATACAACTTCGCGGTGCATAGATGGATAGAGTATCTAGAATCATAGGCCTTATAAAGTATCAGCATGATCAAACCTCCCAACCCTCGAAACACAAATATGGCTTACGAACCTCAAAACCCCATTTGAATATAAAGTAGCTCGACCGACATCACCAACTAACAACCAATCTCGAAACATCACCAAGACCTCATCCTAAAATTGACAACTACAAATCCAGTCAAGCAAGGAAGACTGAACTCCCATACAGGGTAAGAAACATTTAAAATATGAAATATCCAATTGAATAATGTGAATTAGCTAAGAATTGAATATTTAATGCTAAAGGTCGCTCCACAGTAGACAAGAAGGCTAGACTACCCATACTTACAGCCTTTGGGCTCAAGGTGTATATTGCCACATTTTCCTTTCCCAAATTGTAAAAATGTTATAGTCCTTCAAAAGTTCATCCACTGATGTTGAATTGAATTAACGACAACCACAGCCTGAAGCATAACACTGGGACCTATGATTCTGACAAGAGCGAACCTCACTCTGGCTATACAGATCACCCTCTGAAGCCTGTACTGAGGCCTTAATAGGCCAACTGGGCTAACCCTGTTGAAACCATTGTTGAGTCCTATCATTTATGTCTTTGGACTTGGAATTGAACTTATTGTAGCTACCCTTGTACCTAGCTCTCTTGTTGCTACCTCTTGTGCCTCAGGATGGAGCTGCTCAATAGT